>NW_014569616.1:459502-460897 GCF_001313835.1 Polistes canadensis
ATTTATAATATATATATAATAAGAGATAAGAAAAATCTTTCACGTCGGTTGCATTTTACGATCTTTGAATAAAAAACCAAAAACAAAAAAAAAACAAGAAAAATATATATAAATATACAAACACACACGGGACGACCCCAACAAAAATGTCTTCTTCTTCTTCTTTATATAACACGTGGGTTAAAAGATTAAACCGGAAGTAATTTACTACGTCAGGGATGTGTCGAAAGTGTAAGCCTAACTACTACACCCTTATTTGATTTTATTTGATCACTTTTGTTTAATGGTGGGTGTGTATTCGTATTACTTTCTGTAACATCTGTTCCGATTTTAATCAATTGACAAATTTACACCTGTATCACTCTTGTAATACATATTATGATCCATTAACACGTTTAC
The DNA here is from genome assembly GCF_001313835.1 of Polistes canadensis. Classification (NCBI taxonomy): domain Eukaryota; kingdom Metazoa; phylum Arthropoda; class Insecta; order Hymenoptera; family Vespidae; genus Polistes; species Polistes canadensis. The sequence goes on from NW_014569616.1 coordinate 459,902, forward strand.
GAGTTTATTGATTATTTTTAAATAATAATAATAATAATTTACGGGAAAAAGCAAAATAAGAATTGCAAATGAAATATTATACAATAGATAGAAATAAAAAGTGCAATACATAAAATAAGATTCGACTCGGTAAGAATTTTTATAATTGAAACAATTTAAGAAGGGCAAAAAAAAAGAAAAAGAAAAATTCATTCCAACTCGATTTGTCTAGCAATCGAATTTATGAACGAACGAGAAACGTTTTTTTTCTCTCATCGATATTTACATTTTATAATAGGAAAATGGAAAAAGGTGTCGTCCTTTACGAAAGATTTTTCTTTCTTTCTTTCTTTCTTTCTTTCTCTTTTTTTTTCTTCTTCCTCTTCTCTTTCGATAATATTTGTTGTTTCTTTTCTTTGCTTTATTTCTTTTTCTTTTTTTTTTTACAATTATTCGAGCATTCCGATTGATTAATTTTTACTGCGAGAAAGAAACACGAAGGATCTGTGAATGTTTAACAAACAAACAAAAAATATATATATATATATATAATAATAATATAAATTGTTATTAATATATAGAAAAGAAAAAAAAAATATATACACGTGGCTTGTGGATGGGATTACCTGCTTGTTTAATTTTTATTTTTTACTTTTTATTTTATTATCCAGCGCGATACTTCGCACTGAATAATAATAATAATAGTAATACACAGAAAGGAAAATGAAAATTATCTAAAAGAAAAAAGAATCTAAAAAAACGAAGAGATAATAACAATATTATTATTATTATTATTCAAACTATTAGACGTTGAACACTTTCGAGATGTTAATTATGTCGTGTCGTCGTTATGAATTTTAATTATTACTCACATACTTTTAGCAAAGTAAGTAAAGAGCGTTTAATTTAAAACGAAAAAAAAAAAGTGAAAAAAAAAAAAAAAAAAAAGAAAAAATTACAAGAAAACAAAAACAATAAATGCAACAAAGCCCGACCGAGGTTAAAAGCTAATTGCAC
>NW_014569616.1:462982-464267 GCF_001313835.1 Polistes canadensis
TTGTCCCAACAGTATATTAATATATATGAGTTTCAAAGGGAAAATTGAAGACAGTTAATAAATTTTGATGAACAAATTTATTTGATCTTGTTGATAATAAACAACAGACAAATATAATTTGTTCATCAAAATTTATTAACTGTCTTCAATTTTCCCTTTGAAACTCATATATACTTTTATTTTACGTTTATTTTACTTTATTTTTCCTCTCCCAAAAAAAAAAAAAACAAAAATATTCTAACGATTGATTTTTTTGATAGTATAGTTGTTTCTCTGTCGTATATCCTTTGTGTTTGTAACTATGACCAACGAAAGTTATACGAGGAATGAAGGAAGGAAGGAAGGAAGGATGAAAGGAGAAACGGAAGTAAATGGTGTCAAGCGTTGTTAGGTAAATTACCAATGTACTTAATTCGTACAAACTACTCTAAAGGATACACAAAGTGAAAACGTCGTGTCCGTCGTAATCCAATCGTAGTTTAAGTAAGTCAATAAAACTGTCAAATCGAATGGGGAAATATCTTTCAACTTTGAATTTAACGTTATTGAATTACCTAAGACAGTAATATAATTTAATATTCTTATATAATCGTCAAAAGTTATTATATTAAAAAATAAATCTGTACTACGAATTATATCTGTGGAAAAAAACGACGTTCAAATTTAAATAGATTTAATTATTATCAAACATAATTTATTTTTTTTCCCCCCCAATAAAAATTTATATCTCGAATATTTTAGATCAATAATTTATAACATAAATTATATATGTACTTAATACGGAATCACAGGGAACTTGGACATAAAAAGAAGTAGAACTTAATTTAATTAAGTTGGATGTTTCGTCCCGTTTATTGGGACTTCTTCAGCAACTGGAAATTTTATTTGATTATATTATAACATATATGAGGCTCATACAATAATTTTTTAACATGTTACCTTAATCTTACAGTTCAGCGTCTTTTTTTATTRYGTAGACATACATTTTTCTTTTTATTAATATTCCAAACACAAAACATCTAAACTTCGTTAAATATTCGATCGTTATGATTTGAAACTCTCAACAATACTGTTTCAATCTAGACTAGTGTTTGTTAGCCTAGATATCATCAGTGTAAGGTGTCCTCTATTATTTGTTATGGTTAAAATTTAAAATTCCGTTATAGATGTGATTTAATTTTGGACGAGAGAAATAACTAATTAAATTATATATATATATATAATTACAATCAAACTTTGAAATATTTTGTATATGTATCTAATTGTAAGTGTTATCTAGTTTTTG
>NW_014569616.1:466432-473817 GCF_001313835.1 Polistes canadensis
TAGATATATTAATTAACGTGTAACATGTTCACTTATGGAGAAAAATCATTACAAGTTTAATAGATATATATTAATTAACGTGTAACGTGTATCCCTAAAACAATTCGAACCTTTTTGTCTAACGCATATTTTTTGTTTCTACCATCAACAATTTCTAATATATTTAAGTAGATCGATTTAAATGGAACACCCTATATGTATATATTTTTACCTAACAACTAATTTTCGCGGATCGATGGATAAGGAAGTAGAATTTTGTTGTCAACGCCATACAGGAGAATCTTTTTAAACGCGACATTTAGAAAAGGAATAAGAATAAAAAAAGAGAGAGAGAGAGAGAGAAAAATAAGAGAGATGAAAATAGTGATAAAGAGAGGAAGAACTATAACGATGGCGACTTCCATAATGGGATCTTAATGGGTTCTCTTTGAGTATTCGCGTCAACAAAGCTTTTTGAGAGGCGTTCTCCGTGCTGTTGCCTTCGAAAAGAGAAAACGCACCTTCTAACACGCGTCCTTTGAAAATTTCTGAATCGTTCCTTCTTCTCATCCTCATCCTCTACCCCCTCCTCCCCCTCCTCCTCCTCCTCCTCATTCTCATTCTCATCCTCATCCTCTTTCCCCTTTGCACTGTCATTCTTTATATTTTTCGCGAATGATATTAAATATACATATTTTATTTATCGTCGAGGAAAATACAAAAATTCGCGCGTACGTGGAAATAAATTGTCTTTTTCTTTTTAATATTCTTCCCCACCCCCAACCCCACCCACCCAAATTCTTCCAACTAATTATAACATTTTTATGATAATTTTCTCTATTTAATTTATATATATTTTTATACACATAGTATCGTTGAAGTTTTTATCAATTATTTTTAATATACTTTTACGTGTGAAGTAATTATTGGCAACGAAAAATAAGGCGAGTAAATTATGTTTTTCAATAAGAAAAAAATAATATGAAGTATACGTTTTAATGTATTCTTCATTCTATCTAATGTATCTCTTGACAAATAAGAAAATATATTTTTTATATATATATATATATTTGGATGGTCCTTAACAGGGGTGTTTTCAAATTTCTTGGCTCCCAGGGGCTCAAAAGCTTTAAGCTCAAATAACTTGTAAACTAATAGATTAAGCGAAAAATTATAAGAGACCTTTTTTGTAGAGCGTTAAATTTTCTACAAGAATCAGTGCATCTCATTTGATAATAATTATTACTCAGTCAGTAACAAAATTCATAAACAAAAATGAAATTTGTCTTAAAATAATCAAACTAAGATCTTCAATATCTTTTAAATAGTGAGGTTTACGAAAAAAACATAAGATACCTTTTTTGTAGAACATTGAATTTCCTACAAAATTTGATTAAAACATTTTTTCGTATAATCAATTAATGAGGAGGTATGAATTTTTTTTCTGTTGGACTGAGAAAAAAATAAAAAACCGCGATGAGNGGAGGTATGAATTTTTTTTCTGTTGGACTGAGAAAAAAATAAAAAACCGCGATGAGGAGGATCTTCCTATTAAAATTAAGAGCCCATACTGGGTGAGTACTTTCTAAAGGTGCCTAGCAACAAGTTTTTGTGTGTCAGATCCAAAAAAAAAATAAAAGTTTTTTTTTGATTCACCCTAATATATATATATATATATATTTATATCTACGTAGAGTAAATTAATAATATTAAGAATAAAAATAAGATAAGGGTTGAAGACAATTTTTAAAGACCACAAAAAAAAAATGGAATATGATTTGTATAACCACAGGATTTTTCTATCCTGTTTAATCTTACATAAAGATTCGATAAAAAAGTCTTCACTGATGACAGAAAGCTTTCTTGATAGTCTCTATCGTCCAATCTCTTTTACGGAGAGTGTCTCTTTATCTCTCTCTCTTTCTCTCTCTCTCTCTCTCTCTCTCATTATAAAGTCATTCCACGTTCGCTCCTTATCTCAAATTCCACTTCTTCGAATTCGTTCTTTCTAAAAAGAGAAAAACGGACTTTCTTAAAGAGAGAAAAAGACATATGCATAGAAGAAAATAAAGAAAAAGAAGTAGAGAAAAATCAAATTTATTCTTATCGTCAATTACAAAAATTTATATCATAAGTTATTTAAATTATATTCTAATAAATAATAATATTTATTTATATCGAAATATTATAATGTAAATCGTAGATCAACAAAGGTGTATATAAAGAACAGATTGATATTCCACTAGCTCGATGAATTTCAAGTAACGTTGAAAACTAAGAATGTGATGTATGAATATTTAAACGTCGAGAAAGTTCAAAGTAGTAACTCCAATGCCAGTTTCTATCTACTATTATGCGAATTCGCGGTTATACCAATCTGCCCTTTGAATTTGAATAGTCCATTCCAACTAGCAATTCTCTCTCTCTCTCTCTCTCTTTCTCTCTTGTACGGCTCGATGATTTATTATTTCGCGAATAAATTAATAAACGTGAAACGTTTTGTTATTATAACGCAATACTATTCCAAAATCTATACGCAATTTATTTAACGAGAAAAAGAAGAAGAAGAAGAAGAAAATTATTTTCTTTAATTTAGGAATATAAACAAACGAACAAACTTTTACGTTATTAAACTACTTTCATATATATATATATATATATATATAGTATTTTACGAGATTGATTAATTTCTTTTTTTAAAATTTCTTTATAAAACATCGTATGTTTTCCGAAGAATATAAGAGCCAAGTTTTAAAAAAGTAGTAATGAGTCGTCTCCGATACAAGACCTTGCTTACGTAAAGATACGTAAAGTGTCCGGACATTTTTCAACTAACGAGCAACTCGATGACGTTGCCAACAAATTTTGATCACTTGGCACATAAACTCATCATCTTCTACCTCTTCTCTCTAATATGACATAGTTAATTTAAAAAGGAAAAAGAAAAAAAAAATATATACATATATATATACATGATCTAGATGAAGTTGTTAGGAATAAACCAACTCGATAAGTTAAAAAGAAAAAAAAACAAATACTGTTAAGCTCGTAGTATATTACGCAAGTTTTGCAAGCACCCTTGCATAAAAAGAAACACACTAACAGAAGAAGAAGAAGAAATATTTTTTAATTCGAAGGAAAAAGGAGGGTGGGGGGTGGGGGAGGTAAAAGGAAAAGTATATACTTCTAGTTAGTGGACGGATGCGGTCCGAACTTGGTCCGATCCGAAACGGATCACCAGTTTTACGAAGTTCCGTTGCAGTTCGGTTGCATTTCCATTTAAAATGGCATCGATAAAGGCGAACGAGGTCGACGTCAATGTTGGTTTTAGCACGGTAACCCCCTCCCCCTCCTCCTCCATACTCTCCTCCCTCCCACCCCCCCGTTCCTCGTGAACGGGAATGTGCTCGCAAGCAAACGCCACCGAGCCGAATCGCTCGAAGGGACCGGAAATGAAGGCACAGTGCCACTTCCCGGTGATCTGCATTTGAAACGAGGCCGGTTGCACGTTGCGTGCTTCCTCGTTTACTGTTATTGCATGCCACACACCCTATGCCCTATCCAACCTGAACCTGAACCTGTCTTTTCCTCTTACTATCCAATTCCCCCTCCCGCCCCCCCCCATCATTCGTATGTTTCTTACATTCCTTTACCTGTTATTTCTTATATTTCAATTTTTGACGGTATTCAATTTACTCGAATTATTGTTTTTATTTTTGTATTGGATTTAAAATAATTAGAATTGTTTGGAATATTTTCATAAATAAAATATAGAAATAGAATATTTATTAGAAAATTAATCAAATTTCAATTAATATCGAGATATAAATTTCGTATCTCCGCGCTTATGTATTATTTAAAATTTAATATTAGATCCTTAATGTTTCTAAAAAGAACTTATTAGGAAGGAGCGCGTGTTCAAAGTTGTTTATCGTTGTTTAAAAAGTTCCTTAGAAACTCCTAGCTAGCTACGTTCTGCTTTCAATTTGCGTGTTAATGACGCAATTATCTTCAAGTTAATCAATTCCTTTCTATCTGTAACTAGTACCTACTACTACTACTACTACTACTACTACTACTACTACTACTACTACTACTACTACTACTTTTATATCCTAACAACAAAAGGAAATTTACTATCGTTCCAAGTAAATCATCGAAATATTATAAAAGAATAAAGAATAATAACGATATAAAAGGTATAAACGTTTAAAATCGAAAAGAAAAGATAAGAAAGCAAAAAGAAAAATAGAGAAAATCTTTCGCAAAGTATACCAAAACTGTTGTGAAAATGTCTTAAAAGAAAATGTTGCCGACGATGGTCGGGTTGTAGGAGGATCAGAAGAAGTAGGAGGGGGAGAAAGAAGAAGAAGAAAGCATGATGGCGCCAACGTAACTCTTACAAAGGGTCGAGTTTCGAGAGCCCTTGAAGAAAGTTTGACCAAAAGTGCCTTTTCTCGAGAGCGGAAATTAGAGCTAGTCTTCTGAAGAGAATCGACAATCCACAGACGCGAAAGATAGAAGATGGGTATTTTCAACGAACATCGAGGAGAATAAGAGAGAAAGAAAGAAAGAAAGAAAGAAATAAATAAATAAAAGAAAGAAAAAGGAAGATAGAAATAAAGAAATAAAAAGGAAGATTGAGTGAAACAGTAAGGAGTGTCTTGTCTCGTTGTCGTCAAGAGGTTAAGACTAGAGAAAGAAGAATAAGAAGAAAAAGTTAAAGACAAAGTATAATAGTAGTAGAAGAAGTAGAAGAAGTAGAAGAAGAAGACCGCAGGATGGTTCGAGTTCCATGATGAAAGACAAGAGGTGGATGGATGAGATGACAAGAAGAAGGTTAACAAGACTGTTTGGGAATAAGAGACTGTAATTCACATTGGTATTATAGGTACCTTAACAAGACACTCTCCCTTTTCCTTTTTTACCTTTTTCATTGACTCTTACTTTTCTTTTTTTTTTTTTACGTTTACAATCTTAAATAAAAAACTCATCGACGCGTTTAATTATTAAAAATAATGGATGACACTGCGAGAAAACTGTACCGATATTTGTCCTCCTATTAATTATTGGATTGGTAACTAATTGTAATTCCACGTTATTTTGTTAAACATTTTTTACTATGTTAATATAATAAATTTTGTTCTTATCCAAAATTTTTCCTAATATTATTACTAAGTTTAATTCTTAGGGATGTTTTTTTTTGGACAGGTTTAAATTAGATGAACAATCTATTTATCCGTTGAAAGTTTCGTCCGTATATTTGGGACTTCCTCAGCAACTAGATAGTTATGTTCACAAGTCAATATAACATCATTTCTCATTACAGTCATAAGTATTCACTATCTTATATATAGAGTCAATTTTAAACCGTTATCCTACCATAACTTTTCGAACACATTTACTATTTTTTTATTTTTTAATCAAATAATAATTTCTTATAAATATAATTTGATAATGAATATATAACGTTAACTCGAAGGAAAAACAAAAAAAAGGAAAACATATTTTAATGACACGCGTGGAATGTTAAAATTAAATAAAAAAAAAATCAAAGGGAATTCAATTGCCAATTTAATAATTATCCTAATATCATCTAACATTACGATTGAAATCAATTTCACGATTTCATCCATCGAGTTATATACTTTCTAGCAAGAATTTCCGAAGAAACAGATTTCTGATTTTCTCGATGTGAAAGAAATTTGAGTTTGATGATAACTTTCGTTGATAAAGTTTGCCTCAACGGGAAACAAATTCCAATTAGATAATTCATGAGTAAGTAAATGTGCGTTTGAGTGTGTGTATACACACAAATATATGTATGGGTTATGTATGTTTGGATTCACGCGCTCGCGTGTGTGTGTTTTCTGCAAGCAGCAGCAGCATCAACTACTGCATTCCACGAAGGAACTTTACACTTTACAACTTTTCATATTTACGATCTAGGGAAGTACCTTGAACGTTAATAATCGCTTAAGTTTTCGGTAACTACTTTGGTGTTGAAATACTTGATTCGAAAAATAAAATGTCTTATTCGTCCCGGTTAAAGCCCTTTGAGCGCAATATGAACATAGATTTACGTTCTACGTTCTAAAGATGGTACTGGTTTACTGTAATACGAACATTGTACATGCCATTAATTTATCCTACGTCTACTCGTGGTACTTAAACGTATTACTATTTACTAGTTTGCTTGTTGCCTAGAGATAGATCCTTCTTAGTTCCACCATGACCCTTTTGAAACTTTAACAAAGCTACGATATAAGTTACTACTGAAAAATCTCTTTAACGATTAACTTAACCTTTTAAATATACAATTAACTCTTATATACAAAAGTTAGAGATTTATTATAATCCTAAGAAGAGTGGAGGACAAAATTTCATTTCTAAAAATAAGTAGTACTCACATACACTTAAGGCTTTGTAATTCGAAGAGGAAAGAAAGAAAGAAAGAAAGAAAGAAAGAAAGAAAGGAGAAAAAAAAAATATCTAACGAAATGATAAAAATTCTTGGAGAGATGAATTTTAACGATTCTCTCAGTACGTGAACGCGTTCAAAGGAAAATTTGGAAAAAGAAAAAAAAAAAGAAAAAAGAAAGTACACGTCGCGGTGTGCTTTAGACTCGAAAGGTTTTCATCTTTCTTGTTGGTTTTTTCTTTTTTTTTTTTTTACCTACCCCTCTCTCTTTAAAAAGAGGAAGAGCTGCTGTATATAAGGGTCAAAGAATAAAAATAAAAATAATAAAAAAGAAAAAAAAGAAGAAAAAAAAAAGAAAAAGATAGAAAGAAGGGTCAGGGCCGTGCCTTTGTGGCTCTTTCTCATTTTGTTCTGCCGACGGCGTTCGTTAAGACACATCCCCATCCCTGTTGGGGGAAATCTCGCGTCGTCGCTGATTGCGCAGTCTAATTATAATTTCCGGGGGCGCCTAGCAATTAGCATCCGGCAGCTGTAGCTGGAAAACTGCATGGCTCGGCGCCTTTGCTACGCATCTTATTAGATTCACCTTTTCTGCTGGCTCGACGAAATGACAAGGAACGGGAGGGAGGGCGGGGGGGAAAAAGAAAAAAGAAAGAAAAAGAAGAATTAACAAAAAAAAAAAAAAAGAAATCACTTCGAAATATTTTTTACTTTATTCTTCTCTTATTCTTTTAAAAAAAAATATCGAATCATCAGAAATTCTAATAATATTTAATTGGAATGATAAATATGATCGTGTGATCCCTCCCCTCCCCCCTCTCCTAAAACCCCGACCCTTCCTGTGCATACAACTACTATCGAATTACAATATTAATTGTATGGAAATAAAATTTCAGAATAAAGTAATATTGTAATATGAGATAAGTAATAAAAATAACAATAAAAAGAATATTATTATTAAGTTGAATCTTAGGGATATTTTTTT
>NW_014569616.1:474759-477272 GCF_001313835.1 Polistes canadensis
TATAGGGACGAAACGTTCAACTGATTAATAGATTGTTCATCTAATTTAAACCTGTCCAAAAAAATATCCCTAAGATTCAACTTAATAATAATATTAGAAAAATTTTGGATAAGAAAATTTATTATATTAACAATAAAAAGATTATTTTCAATCGTAATAGTATTACAACGAGATTAAATAATTCTAATGACAGATTCTAATCGTGGCGGATTTTTGATCTATAAACACAATGCAAATTTAAAATTCGTTTTTATATATAACCAGGATACAGTGATGTATTTTCGTAAGTAAAATTCGATCGATCATCGCAGAATCGTAGAAATTTTTAGACAGTATTTCGGTATTCCTAGGAAATGATCATTTGCCAATTAACAAACTTATAATTAGCGAACTGAACTGACAAAGGAAAATGTTAAGGCTGAATTAGCATGTGCTAGCTGTCATACGCAAAGGTTGATATGCGAATGGTAATCTATGCTGGTGTTACTCGATGGGTTATAAACGGAACAATGATATACACATTTGTTAAATGTTACCGACAAAGAGAGGTTTATACTTATCAAACCATAGAACACACCCTCATAATATTTCACGATAGTTACAGTTCTAATAATTGATCCGACATTATCGATTTGTTTCTATCGTCAAACCTTTTTTCTTTCTTTCCTTCTTATTCCTAATCTATAGTTATTTTTTTTTTGTTGAAAAGATAAAAAAAAAAGAAAAATGAAATTTACACGATTACGTAGAATATTTGGAATATATAATAATACACAAATTGATTTTACAGATAAACTTTCACTCGATTAAGCTCTCTTTATTTCTTTTATTTACAATAATATTTCGAGAGTTATGTCAAAATATTGACGAAGATAATGCAAATTAAAGAAGAATAATGTTTCTTTTTCTATTTTTATTTATAACATTTTTAAACCGAAAGTACGAATTGATTCGTTAATTAAAAGTCGTTTAAATATTATTGACAAAATAATTGTTATTTTACTTAAATAAAATAACTGTTTACTAGATTAAACACATATAAATTAAACACATGTTTTTAAACATATATATATAATAAAATAGAATTGATAATGTTATTCGAATAAGAATAGAGAATAAATAAAATTCGCGTAAGCTTATTTAAAATATATATATATATTTGTTGTTTGTTTGTACGAATACGTTGGTTGTGTATTCGTGAAAAAATGGTTCCCTACGTAAGAAAGAATATATTGATAAAGATACTGATAAAGCGTCGCGTATTATGGAGATATACATCATGAGGTAGTAGCTGTCGATATTTGTGTATCGACATAATGCATATCCAGCCGATACTTTATACCCCTCGAGGAAGTTGTCGAGTGAAAGCTCCAAGGATATCGTCTATCATGGATATTCCATTTTCCCTGGTAACGTCTGCCGATCGGGAAACGAACTTATTTTATTTTATCGATAGATGTTTAGGACTTCAAAGAACCTAGGAGTGTGGGCAGTTGGGAGTGGGGGAGTGGGGAGAAGGGGGGGGGTAGAGGTATACCTGGTTGCTTCTTCGGAAAGCAAGCAAGCAAGCAAGCAAGCAAGCAACCAAACGTCTATGGGATCCACCCATACGCGTACAACTATATCGAACACGATGATAAATTCACCTTCTACCACCATCTCAACCAATATGCTATAGAATGTTTGTTATTTCTTTTCTTTTCTTTTTTATCGCGTGTTGTGGATAGAAACGTGAAAAAGATTAAGAGAGAGAGAGAGAGAGAGAAGGGGKGGAAGTGGGGGAATAGAAAAAAAATATATCGAACTTTTGTGAGAACGATTGGCGATAGAAAAATATAATGTACAATAAATAAAAGAAAAATCATCATAGAATTTCTCTCTTTCTTTTTCTTTCTCTCATGCTGTGGGTCATATCATATTGGCGCTATTCCAATATCTCGGTACAGTGTGCGCAATCGAATTGGACATAGTAGTAGTAGAACAAATCCAATCCATTTGGCTTGACCCAGAATGTCGAATTTACCGAAGGTTCGTGCAAGTTCATATCGGTTGGTCGTGGTCGACTACTAGCAGCTGTGCGTATGAACGACTATCGGCTGGAAACTGAGCAAATTACCAATAGATATCTACGCATTAACAATCTGACCCATCGATTTCTGCTTATCTGAATTCCCTTAGATCTTCTATATGTGAAAATGAAAGATAGAGAGAGAGAGAGAGAGAGAGAGAGAGGGAGGGAGGGAGCTTTAACATTGACTCGATATTCAACGTTGACTTTATCCAATAAATATTACACGTGATATATCTTGAATATAATGCGCGTTTAGAAAATATTGTTAAAATATCTATGTGTATATCAAAATAAATTATATGATATTATAAATTGAATAAAATAAATTTAGAGAGAGAGATATACACGTGTAAGAATTTCAATTAAGTTTTTATTTTTATTCTAATGACTATGAATTCTCTATTTTATTATAAAAGTGAGAGAGGGAGAGAGAGGGAGGGAG
>NW_014569616.1:479664-481448 GCF_001313835.1 Polistes canadensis
TTTTTTTAAATATTTTTCCTTTAATCTAGAGCATTAATTACATCACCCTGATTTATTTTAAAAGAAAAGAAAAAATCATGCAAAGAAGGGTTAACCGTTAGATTACTATAGGTGTATGTATGCGTCCAACGAAAGCAATCCGCGTTGACTAAGGACGCATATATACGCTTATTAATTTTTTTCTAACTTCCTTGACTCGAAATTCTTTTTTCCCTTTCACTTTTCTTTTATTTAATCAAAATAGTTAAACATTAACCGAAAAATCATTACGTTACCCGACGATTGCAAACGTTAGTTAAGCTCCGCAACCAAAGGGTTAATATGTGATGAAAAAAATTCAAATAAATAACAATATAAAAGAAGAACAGAATAAACCATAAGCAGGAACAAAACTCGAGTCATTTTATATTATCTTTCGCTATACTTGAATCATTTACGTTACGATATGGCGTATCTTGGTTAAAGTTTATCTGCTGTGCTGCCGTCTTCAAAAGTTTTCGAAAGAAAGAAAGAGAGAATCAGGATCAAAAGAAAAAAGGGACAAAAGGTAGTAGAAGGGTGGGTTGGGAGTTAGGTGGTGCAAGTAGTTTCAAGATTTTATCAAGTAGAAGCTTGAAATTATACAGCTAGAGCTTGAAGTTCTACGAGCGGAAGCCACGCGAGCTTTCAACATAGAACCGCCTTAAGGATTCTCTCTCTCTCTCTCTCTCTCTTTCTCTCTTTCTGTTTTTCTCTTTCTCTTTCTGTCCGCAACCTTTATCCAATACTTTTCCTTCTTTAACATCCTCGTTCCTTCTTACGAACAACTTTTATTCCGTTCTTTTCGTATTTCGTGTTGGCCGGGCAACTATCGATTAGGAAATTACCATAAACTTTTGGCTAACTTGAAACTATGAAGAAAAACTATGGTTACTAGAGTATATGGGCGGAGAGGAGTTTGCTAGTGAATTTATTAATTCATTTTACAAATGACATATATCTATAAAAAAAATATAATTTAATATATTGAAAAGAGATTGATGTGAGTCAGAATTTATAGGATACCTGATAAGTATTTGTTCAATTTAAAAGATTCGCTTTTAAAATGATATTATAATAAAAAAAAAATCAATGTAATATTTTGTTTTTGTGTGTGCTTTCAAACATGCCTTTATACATATATATTTTAAAAAGTAAGAAAATCAAAATGGGTAGATGATAAATCCAAAGATGATCACCTGTAACAAAAAGAAAAATATATTAATCATACAATCAAAAGTGAAACAATAGACTGACATATAAATCGTCCAACTCGCAGATGCACTTTTCAATTGAATTCAATATTTATTTTTATCAAATCTCTAATTACCGTTGCCATAAAATTAAATTTAACGCGTGATTTTACATTTACATAAAATATATAAAAATAAAGAGATATTTTACTAATACAATCTTATGATTTGCAGATTTGCAAGTATTTGATGATTTGGAAAAGCACAGCATCAATTAGGTTATCTCATTGTTTTATGTATCAAATACATACATAAAAGAAGAACTTGGAAGATTTTCAAGTGAATCCAGGCAATATATTTTGGTATTTAAACTAGCAGACACCTCAGCTTTCTTCTATCATAATGGTAAACTTCAATAATTCACATTTTCCATTAGTATATTCTTTATTCATTGTTTTAATATATTGGTTGTAGAATTGTGTAAAGAAATGTACTTTCTTTTTTCATTTACATATACGTTAATAAGTGTGAGAAAAAGTAATTTAATTCTTACATGTTACTCTACTAGTTAGT
>NW_014569616.1:482989-490018 GCF_001313835.1 Polistes canadensis
ACGGATACTACATCGTCTCGTTATTTTCAGGTAATTAAAAAATATTTTCTAACGTAAAATAATTGTATTATATACTAATCGATTCTTCTAACAAATGACTTCCAAATAATATAATCGAAATATTACGATAATGTCGAGGATAACAAATATTTGCGTAGAAAAAAATTCCATGTACTTTGGTATGCATTTTTCTATGTAATTATTTTCTTATTTTACGACATAATTTTTATAGGTATCGACTTATAATGATCAATTTTTATTGTTTGGGTTTATAAAGTATATATTTCGACAATTGTTATATTCCTATATACTATTTTGAACTATTCGATATTTGTCTATAATAGATGGAAAAAATGTAAAATTATTAAGCAGCCATGACACCATGTGACGTCATCAGAGCTATGAGGCATTGCAGCGACTACCGCGCTGCAGCGGCAAACATCGTAGTAAAAATCTCTCAAGTGCATATGTTCCAGCGTACTGCATCATCTTTTTTAATTCAGGTAATTGAAAAGTATTTTACACCTTCCTATTATACATCAAACGATAGCTACACACAAGATTTTCATACGTGAGTGTTTTCAATACGAAATATTAAAAAATACGGAAGAGATATAATCATCGATGTATCTCAGTTTCGCGCCAAACCTAACCACAATGTTACTTAATAATATTATTTTCTAATTTCGAGCTTTTTTTTCACGATATCGATACTTACTACCATCTCTAATGATGCTCTAATTAATTATTTTTCATAATTATATATGCAAGATCGTATTTGGTATTAAATTTGATTTTGATCACATACACACACATACAGGCATATATACATAAGTATAGATAACTCGTACACATACTCTCATATATTTGATTTTCTTTATATTGTACTWATGTAATTTTATTTTTTTTTAATTTTTTTAGCATTCGAGAGCATTGGAGAGTCCAGAACGAATACATATACTCAGTCAAAAAATTGTGTTTATTCTTTTTTATCTTCAAATTCATCGAGGTAAGCGTTATTCTTTTTTTAAGCTATATAGAAAGAGTAAGAACGAGAGTAAGAGAGAGAGAGAGAATATAAGAAAACAAAACATTCGGYCTAAAGGCAATTATGAATTGGTGTGTATATTTCCAGGAATTTATCGAGGTGAAGAAAGACAACATAAACAAAACGAAAACATCCGAGCACCGAGCTTTTAGGAGATACTTTTAGGAGATATACACAGATAGATCTCCATTCCCCCTCCGTCCTTCAACGAGTCAAGATCTAACGAACGTGACGTATTAAACTATTTATTGATTTTATTTCTAACGTTATCTAACGTAAAATTGTTCTACAATCTAACATTAAATACTTTGATAAGTTTTTCATTAGATAGCATAGTATAAAAAGGTTTTATTTTTTAGGTTACTCTTTATTGAGTTGTATACTATACCCTTAAAAATGTTCAATTAATATTTTTACAAACATTACATACTTTGTATGTAATTTTATACAAGTAGCGAGATTAAAACAAATAATATTGCTTGAATTTATATTGATTCTTTATGATAGAATATTTTTTAAAGTGTGTGAAATGCCTTCAGGAATGATTAACAGGGAATATTGTACTATAATATAATCTTTAGTATGTTTCAGCTTTACAGATTGTTTTATTTTATTTTATTTTATTCATCGTCATCCTAAGGGTAGGAAACCCATCTTGCAGTCATCAATGAAGACTAAAAGTAAGTATAGTTTTCTATCAAAAATGTTTATGATAACTTCAATGGTTTTTTATTACGACGATGATATTAATTGTTTTTTTATGTTTTCTGTTTCAGAACATCATTGCAATCGAGCGCGTAGGCAATGAAGTACTCGTGTGTTTGCATCGTTAAAGAAAAATACAAAAGAATCGGAAAGTAAAGTCAGTGTTGTACGCCGTATGTAAAAGTTTCGTTTTTTCGGGTAAAGAAACTCCGTAAGTTTCTTTTATTTATTCGGTTTAAACGTGTGCTCATCATCATCCTAAGGGTAGGAAACCCATCATGCATTCATCACTGAAGAATAAACGTAAGTCAATTTTTCTATTAAACATTCTCCCAATACTTATAATAATGTTTTTTATATCAATGGTGTATATAATCTTGTTTTTATTTCCGTTTCAGATCATCGTTGGAATAGTGCAGTGTGTTAACCTTTTAGAAATTAAATTCACTTGTAAATTCGTTTAGCACTAGATTCGTTCATTATTGCATTAAAAATCAACTTATGTTTTAAAAAAATAATATTTAAGTTTTATATATATATATGTTGCATATGTAGCTAAACAATTTGAAAAAAGTCAAATTGGCTAAGTCCATAAATGTAGTGTTAATTGAATTAACTGCATGTAATGCAGTTGTAGAGTCAGTGCATTGTCATCGTCATCCTAAGGGTAGGAGCCCATCGTGCATTCATCAATGAAGACTAAAAGTAAGTATATTTTTGTATTAAACATTTTTTCAATTCTTTTAATATTCGTTTTTTATAAAAGCGATATTAATAGTTCTGTTTTTTTCTTCTGTTTCAGATGACTATTGCAAACGTGCACGAAGCAATATACGGGAGTGTTGTTATACCGTTTAAATATATAATTAAAATCAGGGATTTTAGAAACACGTTCGTTCGTTAATTGCAATTCGTTCGTGTTACGCGATTGTATTAGAAATTTTTCATATTAAATTTACTGCGAACAAAACAGTAATTGCATTAGAGTTTGTTCGATTAAAGTTATATTTTTATTTTTAAACAGTCGCACAGAATGTTCGCGTATTAGAATCAGTGCATCAGTGAAGATTTTTATACTTGCATTGACTGTGTGCAAAGCAGTCTTTGGATGCAGTTGTAGAGTCAGTGATCGGGCGCATAATATATTAAAATCAAACGCGAATTAGATTCAGTGTTGTTCGTCGTATAATTTAATTTCGGTTTTGCGATAAGAAACTCATCTATAGTTTCTTATTTTCGTTTATACCGCGTTATTAAATTCACGCGAGATGCATCACCATGATGCAACTGAGCTGCATTCCATTGGAATGCATTGTAAGTATTCATTTTTATTAACATTTTATTCGTTTTTGTTTGATWTGATTTTGGATCATATTACATATAACTTATCATTTTGTTCTATTTTATTTTACAGATATGACAACGGACTTTCATGTGGGATGAATTCTTCGATGGATCATTGATGGATCTTTGATGGATCTTTGATGGTTTTTCGGTGGATCTTCGATGGATCTTCGATGGATCTTCGATGGATCTTTTTCAATAATTGCTGCAAAGTAGGAGTGTTTTGGAGCCATCGTAGAACTTCTTACGGAGTGAGTAAAAAAATGTAAAGTCCCCCCAGTGCTCAATCATGCCGAGGATGAAAGGTCCTAATCGGCACGAGTTACTGGTTGTAATTATTTAAATAAATTAGTGACGAGCACATGAGTAATTCCTTTCTAGGAGTTACTCATGAAAATTATATATTGTATTGTATTTTATTGTATGTTTATTAGTTCAGGATAGGTTTTCTTGTCTCATCGGTGTTAAATTCATTTAATTAATAATGCAATTAATAATTGCACTTTCTTTTTTATTACGTGTTTTGTTCGTGGTTAGTAGTGGTGAAACCGAGCATTAATTTACTCGTTTTCGTCCAGAAAAGCATGTAATAAATGTCTTACATGCATTGTTTCGTACTTAGTTTATCTAATCGCGATTAATTTTAATATATCGATACTTCAATATTATAAATAAATGAGCAAGAAAACAAACTCATTCGCGACGGATAGATTCTAGCAGTTAAGCTAGGGTGGCTCAAAGCCCAGTTCTTTTATTAGAACAGCCAACTTAATGAAAGGTGTCGTCCGAGGTTTTGAAATATATTAAAAGATATTAAAAAGTTATACTATTTATCAAATAAATTGTAGAGTCTTTACCCGCTTAGATGATTTTTTATAAAAATGTATTTATGTCTTATGTATTTTTATGTGTTTTTAATCATATTTTTTAGATCAGGCTTTTCAGCTTCTAATATCTTAATCTCCCGTTTCTCCCCCCTATACTTTCTGCGTTCTCATCTATGCGTGTGCCCAGGTGCTACTCGTATGGGTGAGAAACGGWTAGTATAGGTTTAGTTTTAAGTTTTTCCCCTATTGGCGGCTGTYATTGTGCTAGTGATTGCACGATGTACATTGCACCTATGTGTGCGTATTAGGTGTGTGCATTGTACATCGTTTCACGATAGTTTTTAATTAATCAATCATTCAATACTCGGAGTACTACTTTTAGGGATCATTTATTGTATAAAAAATACCCCAATATACTTGTTTTTTTATATTTATATTAAATTTTCCTAATTTTGTTTTGTAATAAAATCGTTTTGAATAGTAGAGTTACCGCATTTATTTGTGGAAACTTTGATATACTTGTATATTACTAGTATGCATATATACTAGTATATACTTGTATTTTTGCTTTAGTTTCTTATGCAATAATCACTAGCCTTGGCAGACGATTACAGAAAAAAGTACGTATACCCATAAAATTAGAAAACACGTGTTTGAACTAGGGTGTCGGAGGTGCCCCGGGGCATGCTCTCTAGTTTAGGCTTTTGCACCCTGGTGGTATGTGTGAGAATCGTGGAGTGAGTGGGTGGGTACGTATGTGTATTTGCTTTTTTTAAATATGGGTAATTGGCAGGAAGGTAGTATACTTCTCTGAGCGTATGTGAAAACTTTAATTTTAAGTAGGTAGGATCCAGGAAAGGCACGAGCTTTGCTTCCACTCCGGAGTGAAAATTTCACCCCTTGGTTTATACAGAATTGTTACAAATTTATATTATTTCATTCTATTATACTTGGCTTTTTAAACTTATTTTGTAACGCTTCTGTAATCTTTATTATGTATCATGAGATTCAAAGGAATTTGCAACGATTTGAAAGATTTAGTTCTATTTCGATTCTATCTCGAACGAGATAGAGTCGAACAAATTCGCAAATACTTTGATCCATTTGATACTTAGTTTTAAGTATTATAACTAGCATTTCGCACTATCTCGCGATTTAGTCTTTGAAATATTTGATATAAATCAGTATAAAGAGATTAAGTTGAATAAAAATATTGTAAGAAAATGCATAACATTTATTGCATTATTTATTTGAATTTTATTTTATTACTTGGAATTAAAAGTGCGACGTGTTATTAGGTCATCGATAATTATCTGCTTGGACATTCGTTTAATTGTGCTCGTGTATATGTCAATGAATTGTAAGTTCATTGATGGTTCACGAGCTTTAATAATGAATAGAGAATGTAAATTAATTGTTTAATAATTAAGAATTAAAATCATAAAAGAGAGAATACCAGCTAATTTGCAAAGGTAGTATGAAATATCTTACTCGCACGTAGAAAATGTCCAATGCAGTTTTCAGGGAATGAAGAAAGAAGAGGCTAAATGCCGAAGAGGCTAAATGCCGAAGAGGCTAATGCCGAAGAGGCCCCCACAAATTTGTGGTATCAAGTGGTATCAAGACTATTGAGTTATTTTCAAAGGTTCGACACTAAGTTCGAACTTTTCGAAAATAGCTCTCTAGTCGTATTTTATATTTTATTATATTACTTTCTTGCTCGTCATTAATTTGTAGTTGTAATTGGAGATGATGGACCATTCCATCTCCTTAGGACTCCAAATTTCTGTCCGTTAAAATCGTCAAAAAGATGCATATGTTTTTAGTTAGAGTCAGAAATATTTACATTTTTGTATTATCAAATTTTGAAGCCTAAATAACGTTCGGTAAATATTAAAGTAATTTCCCTTTTCTTGTTTCGTCTTTAAAATTTTTTATTGTATTTTATTACATTTGCAATTTTTCGTGTCTATAAAATGTAGTTTTTAAGTATTTCACACAATAATTAATAGATATTATTTTTTTGAATAACTTAGTATTTTTACTTTTCTTACTTCTTTATTTTTATATATATTTTATGTAAATGTAAAATCACGCGTTTAAATTTAATTTTATTGCAACGGTAATTAGAGATTTGATAAAAATAAATAATGAGTTCAATTGAAAAGTGCATCTGCGAGTTGGACGATTTATATATCAGGCTATTGTTACACTTGATTGTATGATTAATATATTTTTCTTTTTGTTACAGGTGATCATCTTTGGATTTATCATCAACCCATTTTGATTTTCTTACATTTTAAAATATATATGTATAAAGGCATTTTTGAAGGCACACACAAAAACTAAATATTACATATACATTTTTATTTGAAAATTCTATACCGAATGTAGTTCTAAATATTTGTAAAATTGCACCTTTTATATTTTATCTTTTTTTTTTTTGAATACGCGATGATTTTAGGATAAAATAAAGAAGAAAGAAAAGGAATGATGGGTAGGAGTTCGGGGTTGGGGTAAAGGGAAAGAAATCTTACGTTATATTATACCTTGAACTTTTTCTCTCAGTTTATTCTTTGTCCTTTGGTCCTTTGCCCTCTCTCTCTTTTCTCGAACCAAGCGCAAGATTTTCTGACGTTATGTTCCCGTTCAAAAGCAGCTTGTGTCGTATTCTTTTCCTCTCCTCTTCAAAATATCAGGTCTTGAAAATATCCCACGTAAATCTACCTTCAGCTTAATGTCTTTTATCTTGAACGTCGTTTATCATTTGTTTCATCTTTTTTCTTTCTTTTTCTTTTTCTTTTTCTTTTTTTATGAAAAATATGTTCTAACAGGGAAACAACGAGATTTGCGAGTTACAGTCCGTATGATATCAAACGATATCATTGTCCAATGGTGAATTAACCTTTTAGATACGGCAGAATTCTACGTGTGGCTATTTCTCTGGACAGCAGGGTCTGACGCGAACAACGTATAATTGATATAACACTGCAAAGTGTGGCGGGCAATTCCGTTCTGTGCACGAGAACATTCAAATGAAGTATTTGATGATTAAGTCATAATTTTTTCAAAATATATATATATTTCACATACTTTAACTATAAC
>NW_014569616.1:490953-496008 GCF_001313835.1 Polistes canadensis
CTCTCTCTCTCTCTCTCTCTCGTTACTTTTTACCTTTTACAAGACTCTCAATTTTGTACACTCTTTTTTTTTTTCTTTATTTGTCCACTTCTTCAAGATTCCTATAATCTTTTGCATTCGTAGTCATAATATATTATTTACACACTTTTATATTACATATAATAAACGAATGCATATTGCTATCAGTATCGATCACACACATTTCACACGTATAAAATCAATCGCGACATAGTTACGATTAATATCAGTTTAAAATAAAAAAACATAAATAAATGTAGGGAGAAAGACGTCATCGGTTGATTTAACATAATAATTAAATAGAAGTAGGTGGGTGGGGGTTGGAAGGAAAGAAGGGAAGGGTAGGAAAGGTGTTAGTAGTATGTATGTACGTTTGAATGAATTCATCCAAAATGGGCGGCAACGGTAGTGGGCAAAGCGATTGTTAGCACAGGTCCTGAAATAATAATTCTCGTCGGGTGTTTGCTGACGAGGTTACTCAAGTTGAGATTATTCCAAAAGGAGAAAAGCGATGATAAACGAATACGAAGAAAGAAGAAAAGGGACGGTGAAGTAGTAGTAGTAGTACTAGTAATACTAGTAGTAGTAGTAGTAGTTGAATAAGGAAGTCTAATGCCACTTCGAAATATGTATTATCGAAGTGACGAGAATAATGAGATTCTCGTTGTCCTGTAAACTTTTCCTTCCCCCCGTGAGAAATTACATTTCATTGTTTTACTATAACAAAACGCGAATGCTTTTTCTCCCCCCTTACCATTCTTCATTCTCATTCTCGTTCTCATTTTCATTTTCATTATCCCTTTCCTGTTACCCTTTTAAAAACAGACCGTTAACACAGTCGATGCCAATTTCTCTTACGATTTATTCAGAAAACGTTTCGATCCCGTTGATCATCATTGCTTAGAACAATAATTATTACTTCGAACTTTCTCGTTAAGAAAAAGTAAATAAATATGTTCGTTATCCCCTTCGTATAGAATAATAATAATCTTTTCGAAAGTATATATATATATATATAAAAAAAATTTAATTGTTTTTTTATGGATCGTATTAACGGATAGAATAGTTTTCTTTGGCAAATTACAATATATTGAATTATTAGTGATTAATAAAAATATCATGATTTTAGTTAATATTTTAACGTAAATTATGCGGGATATTTTTAATAAACATAATAATTTATTTTGCAACGTATCGTTCATTTATATGAATTTTTTCATACGGTAAAGAATATGAATTTAAAGTTAGACGTTATGGTTTATTATAATAATGGATGTTAAAATAAATAATAATAAAACAGATATATATTTTTTTTGAAAATATTATTAAAGTATAGTATATATATATATATATATAATAGTATGAATTTAGTGTTATAGACGTGATGGTTTTATCGTTTAAAGTACTCCTTCCGCGGTTTAACGCCCGTCTGCAACGAGTTACGTTTACGGAGCTAACGTGGGAGTTTATCGTTAAAGCTATGTTTCTCTCGCACACATATTGAGAACACTAAACGACGGCACACACATACTTTATTACCAGTGTCGTACCCGTCCTATAGTATCATGGTTAGAAGCTTTAGGTACCACTACTAACTGACCAAGCTTGAGTTCTTGTACCGGCGATTTGGATTGCACTCGTCTGACCAGTCCTTGACTGCTACTACTACTACTATTGCATCTACTACTACTACTGCGTCAACTACCTTGCCCTTCTACCAAGTCTCCAAAGTGCTATCCTTCTCTCTACTAGAATTTCTAAAAAAAAAACTGCCATGGACAATTTTCAACTCTTTAACTTCCTGCCAAACGCAAAAGTCATTCCTTGTCAAGTACCGAAAAAACTCCCAATAATTTATTTCTTTTTCACTTTTTTCATACGTTTGATTAATTATTCATTTTTCAAAACTATTATAATACGAACATAAATTCTAAAAGAACGATAAGTTAGAAAAATCATAATTTATAATCACGTAAAATTTTATCTGAACAACAGTAACAAGAACAATAAAATATATGTCAAGATTTAATACTGTTAAGTTAAATATTTCTTTGGAAAATATAAAACAAAAAAGAAAAAGAAACAGAATATAATAATATTATAACTTAAAAGAGACAACGGGTGACGAATGTAATGATTGATCAATAATTGTAATAATCGTTTGCATGAATCAATAAACATGAATAAATAGAGATAGAGAATTGAACTGTTAATGTTTATTATGCTGTCGTCTCCGACACCTGTTCGAATTTCTCCATCATTTCTCTCGCTAGTCTAGCTAGCTAGCTAGGCTAGGCTATAAGCCTTAATACATAAACACGAAACACCGAGTTTCGTCGGCGAGTTTATCGTAATTTCAATTATCGAACAATCTGATGGCTTAATCACGATTACGAGTCGCGCACTAACTAACACGGTTTGTTGATCATTGTCGGTCCATGAAGTCCCGAGACAACGAAGTAACCGCTGTGTGTTGTTACGTATTTACGCAGAGTAGAACTCTGAGGGCTGACGTTTGACATTTATTTACACATTCTCCGAGGTCCGTTGATCCAACGAGCAAAATTTATTTACCTAACTATAACGACTACGATCTATCGGTAATTCGATTACATCGATCAACTATTTCACCAACTCACTTTTGGTTATTCCCAATTTTTATATAATATATATATATATATAAAATAATAATAAAAATATATAAAATATATATATATAAATTTTTATATATATATATATTCAATTTAAATAATAAATATATTATATTAGACAAATTTTAACACGCTAAATTTACACCGAGACTTCGTGTATACCTAATCCTATCGTGAGTTGTTAAATGATCACTTTAAAAAAAAAAAAAACCAAAATCATATATCTTAATATAAAATGAGATTTTTGTCAATTCAATAGTCGACGATATATATTTTTTTTTATTTAGGAAATAATATAGACATAAATTATGAATTCAATTGTTAATAATACATACTAAGTTTACTTTAATTTATTACGGCTTTATTCAAAGTTTCTCACTTTTTTCATGCATAAATGTGCATTTATAACAACAAAAAAACAATTTTATTTCTTATGTTTTTTTATATCATGTAAATTTATTTATCAATCAAAATTATTTAAACCAACACTTAATACAATATTAAGAAGAAATCCAAATATATTTTCGCAATATGAGTTATTTTTGATTTTTCAAAATTCCGTGCCGCAGAAGGTTTAATACATACTACCAAACTACTTTCTTTCTTTTTTTTTTAATTATTATTAATTTTCATTAATTATTAATAATTAATTTATACTTTTTGTCAATTATTCCGCTATCCTACGAAATTTACAAATTATCAAATACTCGACAAAAATAAACTAAACTCCGTTAATCAAACAACCATTCGAACGCATAGAATTAATATATACGCATTATTATAACGTCATACGTTACATTATTTCACATTAATATAATAATAATAATATAATCAAATTAAAATTTAGAAAATACAACTAACGAGAGAGAAAGATAGAAAGATAAGTCAAGATAATAACTACGGTTAGTTTAAACAAACTTTACTTACCTTTATCCTTATGCAAACGTTTAAATCAGTTAGGTTTATTAAAACAGAAGGGTCGGCTAGTTTTTAGTGGACCTTTCTCCTCTCTCTCTGTTTATGGTGTTCCTACAGAAAACGGAAGTTTTATCGTAGCAGCTTCCCTTCTATCAAGTGGAAAAATCCGAACAAAATGCTGACGCGTCTCTCTCTCTCTCTCTCTCTCTCTCG
Source organism: Polistes canadensis (assembly GCF_001313835.1). Lineage (NCBI taxonomy): Eukaryota > Metazoa > Arthropoda > Insecta > Hymenoptera > Vespidae > Polistes > Polistes canadensis. The sequence continues at coordinate 494,754 of NW_014569616.1, forward strand.
CTCTCTCTCTTTTGAGTTTTAGACGTTTGAGATTTTTATTTTCAACCATTTTCACCCTTCATTGAGTTTTCCTCTTGTACCTACCTATCTTCCTGTCCTTCTTTTTCACCTATTTTCAGTCCCGTTTCCACTTTTTCACTCTATACCGTCTATCTGTCTGTTTCTTTTTTCCACATCCTCGTTCTGTCTGTCTATCTGTCTGTCTGTCTCACTTTCTCTATTTCATGGTAGGTGGTGAAAAGCCTCTCACAGTTTTTCAACACCGATGCGAGCACCTATACGCGACTACTATTACGGTGTTGAAACGAACGCTCTCGGCATATATCCCTCGGGACTCTCTTCTGCCTTTCCCCCCTCTCCCCAACCTTTTTTGCGTCCTTTTTATTTTCTTTTCTTTTCTCTTCTTTTCTATTTTTTTTTTTTTGTTTTTTTTTGTAATTTTTTTCCTTTTTTTTTAAACACGCACTTTTCCACCGTTTCTGCACTTTTCGGATTCTCACGTTTAACGAGTAAAGCATTGTTTGGATATACTTTATCTCTATATTTTGTACTCTGGATGTGGCTAGGGAATGGAGGAAGGAAAAAAAAAAGAAAGAAAGAAAGAAAGAAAGGAAGAAAATATGAAAGGAAATGAAAATAGCTCGCGATAATCGCCGAGAGAAAAACGGAATTTCAAATTCGAGAGCGAATTTGTTATTCATAGTAATTAGCACCTATTTTTTTTTTTTTTCGTGTGGAATAATCTTCAATATAAAGCGGAGTTTTTAATCACGGTTATAAAAGTAAGAAAAAGAACAGAAAAGAAGAACCGGTATATGTATATGTAATATTTGAAAACGAACATTGCGTGAAATTAAGTCGAAGAATTGGATCGAATTAATATTTTATTACGTGGAAGAATATTTTTTATTCCTTTTCTAGAGCAATATTTATATAATATGGTGTGTATATGTGTGCGTGGAGATCAAATGATTGAATAGTATAGAAAATTATAATGTTAGTTAGTTGTGTGTGTGTGTGTGTGTGTATGCGTGTAGAACAGACGATCATAGCTGAGATAAGTGTAATAGAATCTAGTATTACGTGTGTATGTATTCACTGATGGTTTTAAGTCTTGAGTACACCTGCAGAAAAATAAAATGTAAAATAATCTTGAGTCTTGAGTTTTGAGTTTTGAATCTTGAGTATACCAGTAAAAAAAAAAGAACAGAAGAGAGAATAATATATAGAATCCTAAGTATACTAGCATAGAGAA
>NW_014569616.1:496889-497190 GCF_001313835.1 Polistes canadensis
CAGAATAAAACAGAGAATAAAATGTAGACTCCTGAGTGGAGATTAGCAAAAAGAACAGAGTGTAAAGTAGTCTTGAGGCTTGAGTCTTGAGTGGACCAGTAAAGAGAACAGAGTGTAAAATATTCTTGAGTCTTAAGTGGACCAGCAGAGAGATCAAAGAGTAAAATAAGGAGTAAAAAAGAGAGTGTCTTGAGTAGACCGATCTGAGAAATAAAGAATAAAAAGTAACGAGAAAAAAGTTGTATCTTTATATATATAAAGTTACATATATATTATAATATTAATATATCTATGTGTTCGT
>NW_014569616.1:498566-500280 GCF_001313835.1 Polistes canadensis
TATAAATAAGCAGATACATTAAATTTGAAAGTTATAAATGATCTTATTCTCATAGTATATATATATATAAATATTAAAAGTGTAATTACAAACTATTAAATATAAATACTTGTATTACGTACTTTATACGAGGATCAATAATTTCTCTTCTAAATTATAAATTATAATTAAAAAGAGAATAGAATAAAAAACGAAACGCGAAAAATAACTTCAATGTGTTCACAAAAACCCTTTTTATATTTCAAAATTAAGGAAATCAATCTCTAATCTACTTTACGAGCTTTTTTATTTCCTTTCTTTTTATTTTCATCGAACACAATTTTTTCCCTTCCTTCCTTCCTATCTTTTTTAATTATTTTTAAAAGAACGTAATCGGATATTATTATTATTATTATTATTATTATTATTAATATTTTTTGTCGTTGTTGTGGTTTTTTTCTTTCTCTCGGTGGAAAGGGATGGAAATCAAAGGATAATAAGTAAAAGGCAGGTAGGCAGAGGCAGGTAGGGCAGGGGTGGTACAACGCATTTTTTTCCTATGGTAACCGAAAATACGCGTATACTTTTCGGCGTATAATACATGCAAATATAATCTCCAACCCGCTTTTACGGTGCATTTAATGTTTCACAACCGTACGAAACGGATACTGCAAGTTGGTGAAAATACGTGAACGTATTACATGCGAATACACACACACACGTACACATGAGAGAGCAGTCAAGTTTTTCCGAACATTTCTACGGAAAGGAATGCCACGCATTTAAGCGGCCAACAACGATCCTCTATTCTTCTTCATCCGTCTACCCATTTCCCTCTCTTTTTTATATGCCCCATACACGGACAGACAGACAGACAGAAAGAGAGAGAGAGAGAGAATATTTTTGTCCTTTGTGTCAACGTGTTCTTCATCGTTTTGATTTTTAAAGATCAAGTTGCGTTCCGATCATTTTCAATATTTATTTTATTTCATATATTTAATAATATATTTTTTGTTGGTTTTTTTTATTACATATAATTTATATTCACGTTTGAGTATTTTTGTTGATAAGACTAATACACTTATTTTTTTTTTAAAATACTAAATAGGAAACATACAGATGATAGATCACATTATGTGAATACAAAAATTGTAAAGGAAAACGATAATCCTTCAATGGTAGTAATTATACCAGCCATAATGTTATTTAAATTAAACAAATGAAAAGATTACGGTAAAATTTGATAGCGGAAAATGAATAAATGAATAAAGAAAAATATTTGTAAAATCATTCTGTAATTGTATCTCTGCAAAAGTAAATAATATGTGAGCATGCACTTTGATAATTGGTCTAAGGAAAACGAAGAAAAAATTTGTACAAAATACTTTTCAAGTGTTACGGTCCAGTTTTTGGATTCTCGAACGCTTCGATTGTAACTCTGCATTGTGTAAAAAATAAAAAAAAAAAAATCAAAAGAAATAGAAAATAAATTAATCCTGTATGGGCCAATAACCCCCCCCCTTCCTACCCCCCCCCATAGAATAAACAGAGATATATTAATTTTTAAATATAATATAAAAAAAAAATCAACAAAGAATAATGAATTAACGATTCTGAAAGGTACTTAATTTATTCTCATATTTCAATCTGAAATTGATAATCTATTATTAAAGTATATTTGATTGGTTGAACAAATAAGGATTATGAAATATTATATATCGGAGAAAGAAAATTA
>NW_014569616.1:500595-507746 GCF_001313835.1 Polistes canadensis
TCTATAGATTATCTTTTAAATAAAAAAAGAAAATATTTTCTTCGTTATATACAATTGAGACAACAATTTCATTCTACCTTTAAATATACGTTTTAATATATATATATACTTTTGTTTTAAATAGATAGAAAAAGTAGATAGATTTAATATTAATTAATAATAATTCAACTAGTATATCTTGTTCTATAGATTATCTTTTAAATAAAAAAAGAAAATATTTTCTTCGTTATATACAATTGAGACAACAATTTCATTCTACCTTTAAATATACGTTTTATTATTATTTCTTTCTTTTTTTTTTTAACATTTGACCATTACACGTTAGAAATAAACTATATACAAAGTGTCGGAAATTATTTTAACAAATTTTAATGTACTTATGGTTATTTTATTTTTTTCTTTTCCTTTCCTTTACTTTCCTTCTTTCGAATAAAATCGAGAAGCATAAGAAGAAGAAGAAGAAGAAGAAGAAAAAAAAAAATAGAAGATGTCATGGTAAAAGAGATGCAACGCGGAATAAAGTAAGTACTTACACGATAGTACGTATATTTCATGAGACTGTTTTATTCACAATAAGGAAGAGTACTTTCCGCAAGGCATTCTTCCGTGATCCTTGATATAACTCGATAACTCGGTACCTTCGTGGGACGGGGAAGGGGAAGGGGGGTGAAAGGAGGTGGATGGGGAAGGGTACCCTAGGAAAAAGCTTGTTGAATGGAACGAACGGTGTCGTCGATGTGTTACGTGGAAACGTTACTTGATGTATATGGAATATATCCACCTGACATATCTTTCCCTGTTCGCTTAGATTACCTTACTTTATGTATTATGACAAAGGATGTTCCCTTTCCCTCATTGTTTCTTTTCACGGATAGAAAAGAATAGTCGTTATGCATCACGATTATTTGCAACGGCTTATATGTCAAAATATAATAATAATAATAATAATGAGAATCTATTTTTTCTTTGTTTTTTTTTTTTATATTTACTTGTACAACGTTATGCACACGAATTCATCGTTAAATCAACGGTAGAATCATAAATTACCATTCATTTAATTACTATTTGTGTTTAACGCGATACCAATCGTTTATATTGAAAAAAATGTTTATCTTAATGATAAGGTATCACAGGGAACTTGGACATAAAAAAGAAGAAGTAGAACTTAATTTAACTAAGTTGAACGTTTCGTCCCCTTTATTGGGATTTCTTCAGCAACTTAATCTTTACAGTTTTGTTGAGGATTTCAAATTATAACGAGCGAATACTTAACCAAGTTTAGATGTATTGTATTTGGAATATTATAAAGAGAAATGTATGTCGAAATAAATAAAAAAGACGCTGAGCTTTAAAGATTAAGTTGCTGAAGAAGTCCCAATAAAGGGACGAAACGTTCAACTTAATTAAATTAAGTTCTACTTCTTATTTTTTATGTCCAAGTTCCCTGTGACACCTTATCATTAAGAATTATAATTTTGGACGAGAGATANAGTTCCCTGTGACACCTTATCATTAAGAATTATAATTTTGGACGAGAGATATAACTGGTTTTCTATAAAGTTATTTTTAAAAAAAAAAAAAAAAATATATAAACACAATTAAACGATTATTTTTCGATACTTTAGAAAAATCGAAATGAATCAATAGTAATATAACGAGAATATCAAGATTTTTCATTCCCAACAATAGAACTTTTTAACAAATATATTAAAGATAGACAAATTCGTGTCGTTAAACATAGGGTAAGTGGGTAGAGGGGTAGGGGGAGGGGAATTGCAATTCTATCGATAGAAGAGATAGAGTATACTCAATCGGTTGGATGCATGCGAATGCGCAAACGCCAATACCAAGGCCGGATATCAAGGGGATATCGGTTATTAATTACCCAAGTAATAGCCACGTAATTCGAGGTCCCAAGAGTGTGAGTATATATGTGAGAATATTCTCTCTCTCTCATTCACACAAACACACACACACACACACACTCTTTACAAAATAACAATAACTCGTATGTGTATGTACACCCGAGATTAATACATAAAAGCTTGTGCTTCGTTTAGCTGGATTTTGTTACAGGTTGAATGAGAGAGAATGAGAGAGTGTGAGAGAGTGTGTGTGTGAGAGAGAGAAAGAGAGCAAATTACACGATATCACGTAAGGCCGGTGGCCTTGTCGATTTATTCGGTCGACGACCGCATTCAAGTCTCTCTTCTCATTTGTAATACTCATCCTTGTATGAGCCAAGCTATAAATCTCATCGTAAACGGCAAATTATGCTTCGGTGAATATTAAAGGTGCAGAGATATGACTGATTGATGTATGCATGTATCTGGAGTATAGTTGATACTAGCTTTATATCTAATCATACTTGTAGATCTATTGATTTCTTTGTTGGTTTTTTCGAAATTAGATATTAAATTTATACGATCAATTTCAAATTTATTTGTTATAATATAATATATAAATTTAAATATATATTATTTATGTTTTTTTTTAAATATATGTGTTGGTTTTTAATGGTTCAATGAAATAATATAAGAGAATAACTGTGGTTGAATTATTGAGACAAATTATTTACAATATTTATTTATACTATTGTAGAAAGAATATTTTTCTATAATGTCCAATTGTTTTTATTATAGTCACACAAATAAGTGGACAAATATATTTTACAAATATATTTTTAGTATAATTTATAAAACTCTTAAACAATCTTACATACCTTTAGATATCTTATATTATATTCTATTATCTTGATTTGTATAAAAAGAGATCAATTTTGTGGATATTGAAATGTTTATTTATAGTTTAATCCCATAAATTGTGTAATATAATCTTTAAGTTTGTCCCTTAAAACTTCAGGTACTTTATATTATATTACATTATCTTGCTGTGTACGAAATGAGATAAACTTTATATAACGATATATTTATGGAATTCATAAAGAAAAAATTTGGATGAAAATTTAAAAAAAACAAGTTAGGATGGGATTACAATGATTCGCGAACGGATAATCCGTTTCGTGTTGAATTGGGTTACTCTTCGGTTACATGAACTGTCTGTAAGCGAGTAAAGTTGAACAAATTTCAAAGATTCAGCATGTGACCGAACATGAAAGTTCAATCTTGTCAGTTTATACAATTGTCAATTTTGATTCGTACATCTCACGAGAATAATACTGCAGTTTCATTGAAGTAATATAATTTTGTTAAAAAATTTCAATTTTGTTAAAACACTTGGTCTACACATAATAATATAATAAGATTAATATTTTTTTTTATTCCAAGTGTTGATATTGACGATTTCTGTTTTTTTTTTCGTAATCGTAGAAAAAATCCGCCTCTCCCCCCCCCCACTACCCCACGTAAATAAATGATGCGTCATTTGGTATAAATAAAAATCATTTGAAACGTTGCTGAGAATAGAAAAAAGAAAATTATTTGTGGATAGACGAAAACAGAAAGAAAGAAAGGGAGAAAGAGAGAGAGAGAGAGAGAGAGAGAGAGAGAGACATACGGACAGACAGACAGATAGAATGAGATAGGGGATTTTTTTGTTTACCCTGATTGAACACGTCGCAGGTGTCGATAAGAAAAGTAGAGAGGGTCGTTTGGTCGTATCTAAACTGAGAACTACTTCCGTGTCATTACCCGATCCCACCATGACGTCTCTATGGTGTCGGTAGGACAATAAAGGGTTTCTTTTAAGAATAAAAAAGGAAAAAGGATATTAAAGAAAGAAAGAAAGAAAGAAAGAAAGAGAGTGGGAATAAAACAAAAACAAAAAAAATACGAGGGTTAGGAAAAAAAATGGAGCGGGGTGGGGGGTGGGGGGGGCTTGAAAAACAAAAGATAGAAATAGAGAAACGCTGGTAGAGAAAAATACGATAGAGTAGGGCAACAGCGGAGAGGGAGGGAGGGAGGGAGGGAGGGAGGGGGGATTTCAGATTGGGATGGGTTTTAAAATGGGATGGGGGAAAAAACGATGGGATGGGAAAAGTGGAACGAGTAGAGTAATAAGAGGAAATGTAATAAAGCCAATACCGTGCACGAATAGATCGAAAAACAACCGGCTAGCAACGTATTAAACGAGAGAACTGAGTTATACGGTACATGTATATATATGTCATCAAAAATATACCATATAACTAGACCATGACGAAAAAGATAAAAAAAGAAGAAGAAGAAGAAGAAGAAATCGATTATGTCTATCTTTTTTGAATCCCGAATTACTATCGTTGAATTAATCCACCCCCAACCGGCCCCCCCCCCCTTAGTCCCAATCACCTATCTTTGTTTCCATTATTTTCTACCTTTTCCATTTCTTTTTTTATTTTTGTTTCCTTTAACAGAAAAACCTGACGAGTTTCAATTATTCGAACGTATAGGATATGACGTGAAATGATTCTCTTTTATCATTATTAAAAACAAGTATAAATAATATTCGTAGTGTAAATGGTTATTAAAAAAGTATTGCAATTAAATGTTTTAAGCATTTTAAACAAGAGAAAAACAAAAGAATAGCTTGAGAGAAAGGTGTGTTTAAATCGGAACATTTAAATATTCCTCGATATTATTTATATGGTTTTACTGGTAAAAAAGTTTTGTGTTTCTTTTTCTTTTTTTTTGTTTTTTTTTTTTTTTTTTTAAGGAAAAAGGGAATACTCTATCTATCGTTTGAACGAAATATATATTCGAGAATTAATTATTATCGTTGGAATATATTAAAATGTTTCGATGTAAATGCCACACCCTGTACATCGAAAGAGAAAGAAGAAAGATGAGGAGGAGGAGGAGGAGGAGGAGAAGGAGGAGGAGGAAAAAACGTAAGCTTGGAAAAGAGGAATAAGATTTTTGTACGTGTATACGCGTATATTTTCTCTGTGTGTTCTTTTTCAAATGGATCAAAGTGTAATGAATGTTTAAACATTGATAATTAAAACTAGTTCTCGGTGTAAAGGTAAAAGTAATTTCGTTAGTTCAGAAACGAGGGTAAGAAACTTGCGTTAATACAGTGTGACACTCAAAGAAGTGTAGCCGAGAAGTAGTAACCAATAGAAATAAAACTTAACGAAACATTCTTGAAATAAAAGAGGAGAAATAAGAGGAGGAGGAGAAGGGGAGGGTGGAGGGTGATGGTGGTGACGGAAAAAGACTGAAAAAACTTACGTTTTATTCTTAATACGGAATCACAGGGAACTTGGACATAAAAAAAGAAGTAGAACTTAATTTAACTAAGTTGGACGTTTCGTCCCGTTTATTGGGACTTCTTCAGCAACTGGAAATTTTATTTGATTATATTATAACATATATATGAGGCTCATACAATAATTTTTAAACATGTTACCTTGATCTTACAGTTCAGCGTCTTTGTTTTATTGCGTAGACATACATTTTTCTTTTTATTAATATTCCAAACACAAAACATCTAAACTTCGTTAAATATTCGATCGTTATGATTTGAAACTCTCAACAACACTGTTTCAATCTAGATTAGTGTTTATTATTTTTATATATCTTCAATGTAAGGTGTCCTCTTACCTTTTATCTTTTATCTCGAGTATTACTAATAAACGATGACTCGAACATAATTTATCGAACAATTTTAAACTCGAGCATGATGATGATGATCATCATCATCATATACATTTACTCTTTTATCTTTGTTTTTCTTTCTTTCTTTCTTTTATTCTCGAAAGAAAGAGAAGATTTCAAACGACCCTATCGATTTACACGTTAATCAGTTCTAATTAGTGTAATTCACGTACGTGAAACGTGTTTTTGTGTGTGTTTGAGTCAGAGTTTTATGTCATCGTCCTATTCATATGTATTCTTATCTCTCTGTATAATATACTTATATACACGTATATATGGTGTATATACGTATGTGTGGTTCGGTAATAGAGTCAAGGTGCATCGACGACCCTTTTATATGGAGATAATTAAAGTGGCATTCACGAAGAAAAACGAATACACGAGTTCTCTCTTTCCGGACGAGCCCAGTTTCGACGAACCACCGGAGACCGTTCGATAATTCAATGCGTGTATGTGTGAATAAATGGTGAATATGTATATAGATGTATTTATATGTGTATATATATATATATATAAATGAGTCGTATAGGTATACGAATGTGTATCTGTTCAGGTTTATCAAAGACGGAAATATACCTACGTTCGTTCGTTCGTTCGTTCGTTCCGTAATATCGGATTTCACAGTCGTTGCACGAGAGTGTGTAAACGTAATTGCTTTTCTACGTGTGTACTTTTTTTCTTTTTTTTTTTTCTTTCCTTTTTTTTTTATAGATATTTTCTTGTCTCCATTATTTTATTTACAAGTTTCTCATTTCTATTAATTCGATTCGAATAATATAATCTTTTTTTTTCTTTTGTATATGTCTTGTCTGTATCCTATTGCATTCAATATTACACGTTTAACTCCGAGATGTGTAGTCGATGTAATCAAGCGTTTTTTTTTGTTAACGTAAATGAAATTTCTCCGAATCCGTGTACGTATTTTTTCATATACGTTTTCGTTTTCTCTGTGTGTAAGTGTATCTGTGTGTATGGTATATCCTCTTAACGAAATAAAGCCACTAACTCTGATACACACACACGCACACTCTGGGGGGTGGGGGCGGGGGGGGGGGGGAGCACACTTTCTCTTATTCTCGCTAATAGTATTTAATTAATTGGAAATCGAATCGCGTTTAATACTAATTCGATGGTATAGCAACACAACACAACACACGGTGCGTGCGTGCGTGCGTGCGCCGTGTATTCGATTGGTAATTCATTAACATAGATTTTCACATACATTTGTATTTTATCCACACTTGTGTTATAAAATTAATTTCATTAATCGATTACGCGACCAAGACAATGACAATGGTGGATCGGATCGATCAATCAATCAATCAATCAATCAAATATCTTTATTCGTTTGTTGTATTACCATTATCAACAATTCCGTTCAATCGAATTGTTTTAAACGTCAACAGTCGAGACTCATTTTTTTCTAATATCTAGTATTGTGCTTTCCTTTCCGTTTCAATGATTTATTGATCGTGTCCGATTTACGCGCGAATGAACAAAGTGTCTATACATTAACGCTCAAACCAACCCCCCCCCGCCCCGCCCCCTTAACCCCCT
>NW_014569616.1:507841-514650 GCF_001313835.1 Polistes canadensis
ACCCACCCACCCCAAACCACCTAATGCTTTGATCCGATTCCTATGAAATTGATTAAATCCGTATACTGTGAATTTCAACGAAATTAATAATGCAATAAGTAACGAGTAAATGTATATATAATATATTTATATACGTTAATTGATTGTGTTCAAATATATTTTCTATAAATAATTTCAATGATTTTTAATATTAAACCGGGGATGTGGGAAGGTGGAAATGGGGGAGGAGGGTCACAACAACCATTCGTAAAATATTTTTGTTTATTGAGCTAACTTCATCACACCATTTCGATCAATTTTCGTTACTAACTATATTGTAATACAATATCCTCCTCGATTCTGTTTTTGACGCGAATGTTTTTATTCTCCTTCTACTATAATATATTACGATAAATGCAATATAATATGTTTTTTTTTTTTTTTTACACACGTATATCTTCGGGAATGTATTTTGTCGTTTAAAAAAAACAGAATTTAGTGTATTTCCTATTTTCTTTTTTTTTCTTCTTCTTCTTCTTCTTCTTCTTTTAGTTATTCAAAATATTATTAACAACAACTGTATCTGTGTAATGTTATAGCAATAACGTTAGACAGATTTATCCTTGTATTAGTAATGAAAAATGAATCAACCGATTCAAAATAAATCGTTCATAAGATTTAACAACTGTCCGTAATTCCCTTTGAGACTTATATTAATAATATTTATTTCTGGACAAGAATATTGATAATTAAATTATTAACAATAATATCATTTTGATCATTTTGTTTTTTTTTTAAATTCACGAGAGAGATAGATAGATAGATAGAGAGAGAGAGAGAGAGAGAGAGGGTAAAAATTTAATAGAGAAAATCTTTCCAGGGATGCTCTCTCAATCGCGAGAAATTTGTTTTTAATAGACGATAAACAAAGAGGAAAGGAAGGAAAGAAAAAAACCAACCCCTTTCTTTCTTTTTTTTTCTATTTTTTTTTTTTTTAATCTCAACGAAAGAAGAAGAAGAAGAAGAAGAAGGTAGTGCACCGAATCTCCGGCACTTTGAAACGGCAAACATTGTCCTTAATTAAATTGACTTTATATCACGGTGAAAACGTTAACGGTTAACGTTAAACTTTTTCAAAAGATGATAATATTTTCGTTAGAATTTTTTTCACCCCGTCCCGCTCAAGGAATAATATTATATAATATATAATATGTATATAACGTTTAATCGTAATCCGTAATGATTAAGGGGTTACATGGGCTTACACCGGGAAAATATGGTATATTTTCAACAATTTTTTTTTCTATATATAAAATGGAATTCTTATTCAAACTCTTTATAGTATTTAAGATACATATTTAAAGAACATTTTCTGAATTTTTGGTTGAAAAAGTATTTTAAACTTCGTCATTGCGACGTCATTTCCGGTGACCCCACCGAAAAAAAGTGTTTTCGCGTTGACAGCAGAACTTATAAACGGTGGGGATTTTTCTGTTGAAATAATAGGATCCTTTAGTGAATACTTATAACTAGAAACTGGACGAAGGAAAAAGAAAAAAATTAAAATTTGGATTTTTGGCAAGGTTTTTAGCAAGAACATTCAAATTTCGCTACAATTTGCACCACATTTTGGTTTCTTAAAATTCGATTTTATGAAAAAAAAAAAACGAAAATCCTTCGTCCAAGTCCTTGTCAATAGTATCACGAAGACGTGTAGCAAATTTCATGAAAATCGGTTAAATAGTTTTCGAGAAATCTTGACAACCGACTTTAGAAAAAGCGTTTTGAGAAAAAGGCGTTTAAAGATTTGAGTGCTGGTATAAGAGCCATTAAAAAGTGCAACTTCCCAAGGCTCTATTTTTAAAACTACTACTCCTATCTACTTCAAAATTAAATACAATATTCTAGATGAGTTGTACAATTTAAAAAAAAAATTTTTTTTAAAGTCCCAAACCCATGTAACCCTTTAAACAAAATGATCAGGAATGGAAATGATAGTCAAGTAAAACAAAAAAAAGGGAGTGCGAATAAGGAATAGCGAGGGTATCGGTTTCGATAGATCTTGGAAAAAAAAAAAAAAAGAGAGAAAAAAGGAAAATCCGTAAAGAGAAACCTCTCACGTATAATCTTTTCAACGTACGATGATAGAATATAACACAAATTGGATGTAACGTCATCACTTGAAGGGATTCTTATCGGCTTTCTTATTACCAGTTGCAACTACTATCATTGATTTTTCATTCGAGTAGTTGAGATTTTTATTTTTTTACTTTACGGAGACTACTTACTACTACTACTCTTCTTCGAATTGTATTTTGTGCACAAAAAAAAAAATAGACAATAGAGAGAGACAGAGAAACGAATATCGTTTCTTATTTGTTTTTTTTTCCTACATGTTTTTTTATTTATAATTGTTAGTACACATATCGAATTAATTCGTATCCGGTCGTAAGTCAGGTGTAGGAGGGAGCTGTGACAATTTTAATAAATAATTATTAATAATTTAATAATCTCTCGCTAATATTATTAATTAAGATGAACCAAATGTTCGTGCAATAAATTGTTGTGTTATATAAACTGCATAACGGATTATTCTTTTTTGTAACAAAATTTACTTGGAAAATATTAATTTAAAAAAACGTACGAACATTTGATTCATCCCCTGATATATATAGTACATAAAAAAAAATAAATAAATAATTTTCTAGGAAAAATGGATAAGTGGCTTTTGTTGTTGCGACTTACACGTTCGTTTCTCGTAAAATGCATAATGTCTTTAATATCGAAGGACACCTTTTTGCTGTGTTTTACAAAGCTAGATTAAAAGAAAAATAATATATATATATATATATATATATATGTATTTATGTGTTTATGTATGAATGTAATATGCACACAAGTATAGATATATATATCTTTCTCTTTCTCTTTCTCTTACTGTCTTTATCTTCCTTTCTTTATGTAGGCCGGTAGAAGGAAGTTAGGTGGATAGGGGTTAGGGGGTATGGGGGAGGAAACCCTTCTTCGTCGTTAGATGTAATACCACACATACCTTGCCGTCGCCAACGGCAATGAAAAATTACCCTTTCTCTCGTTTCTCCTTTCGTCGAAAAGAAACGGAAAAAGTAGCGTGGTACTCTTCCTCTGTGATAATAAAAAAAAAACAAAGAAAAAAACAAACCCCTACGAAAATTCCCACCGACGCGTCGCGTAACGGAACGTCGTCGGCGTTCCCCTACCCCCACCCCCACCTCCACCACCCTCCGACTTTTTCCCTTTCCTATGGGAGAATTCTCTACTTCCTGGAATAACGCGCGTCACACGTACACAAATGTACAAGTATGCATGTATGTATGTATATATATATATATATATGTATGTATGTGCATACAAATGCAACGTACGCGTACATGGGAATAAGCATTAGATTGTCCAATAAATAACGGGTCGGAAGTTTCAATATTTTGTGGAGTCATAATTTCTTTGTGCTTTTTTTTTTTCACTTCTTCTTCTTTATTACTTTTTACTATTTTGCTTTTTTACTTTCTTTTTACTTTTATCTATTCTTCTTTCTTTTTTTCGTTCTTCCCCTCCCTCTTTGACGGGAGAAAAATTCGACGAATAATGCAAATATGAAAAAAGAAGAGATGAAAATAAAAAAAAAAAAAAGGAACAAAAAATTTAGTGAAAATTACTGTACGTTTGTTTTATCATTCGCTCGAGACCCGTGGTTCGTTTCGTATTATTATTATTATTATTATTATTATTATTATTGGTCTTGTTTTTTCTTTTCGAATAATTGACGAATAGATAGGTAGTTGTGGATAAGATTGGTGGTTGGGTAGATTTTGTTTGTATCGATTAAAAAAATCAAACATATTTTGGTTGAGATTTATTTCTGGATGATCTATAGACGAAAACAACGCGTTTTCTTTCCATTTTATTTCTTTTTCTTATTTTTTTTCTTCTTCGCGAGTCTTCTATCAGAGATTATATCTATGACGAAAAAGGTTCGAACGAAAAGTTTTCCTATCGTATCGTATCGTGTCCTTCTTATTTTACGAAAAAAGATAGAAAGAACCCTTCTTCTTCTACCTCCACCTCCTCCTCCCCCCCATTTACCCCGTTTCTTGGGATTTATCGTTGCCTTTCCTCGCGTATCATACAGTCCCATGCAAAAATTTCTTTTTTCGACGATAAACACGTGTCCCCTTTCGGTTGTTTGGTGGTGTGGGTGTGATTGGCTGGGGGGGGGGGATTAATCAGTGAGAAATTTTTTGAAAACTTGTGACAACTGTGTCGCGACTATCAGCGAAAAGGATTTTTATTATTATATCATTTCCCCTTCTTTTTTTTTCTTTTTTTTTTTTTTTTTTTTTTAACAATTACAAATACGTATCTAATTTGTGCAAAAAAAATCGATCGATTGCTACTTTTTCTTCTTTCTCTCTCTCTCTCTCTCTCTCTCTTCTTTTCGATAACATTGTATATCGTTAAAAAATGTTCAATTACCACCCCCGTCCCGCCCACACCTCCCTCCCAGTTAAAAAAGCATCGGGGAAAAAATAAAACAAATAATGTTATTACGATTCAAATTGTCTCGCGATAAAAACAATTTAATTTCGTTTCAAGCCGTGCCCCTCCTGCCCCACCCCCCAACAACCACCCAACTCTAAACTCTTCCCCCCCCCCTTCGCATTTTATTCTCTATATTATTTGTTCACAGGAACGTATTGTTTATTCGACATGGATGACGAAGGAACGAACGGACGAACGAACGAACGAGCACGCATCACAGAGAAATACGAAATTAATCCCTTTTTATGGGATATTCGAGAATTTCGATTGTCGATACGTATGCGTGCGTGCGTGCGTACGTGCGTGCGTGCGTGTATTTCTATCGTTTTCATTGTTCGACATTATTTTTGCATTCCATGGAATATTTTCAACCAATATCACGAAACAAGTAGTCTCTTTATCTCTCTAATTTTTTATTTTTTTTTGTTTTATTTTTACCCTTTCTTTTTTGTTTTTTTATTTTTTTGTTTTGTTTTATTTCTCCCCGGTTCTTTTTTCTTCCCCCCTTCTTTCTCAGTCACCACCATCACCACCACCATCAGCCGTCTTTGTGTCAGAACGAAATGGTTTCGCGTTCAGGAAGGATTCATTGCCGCCGAGTTAAGCTCTGTTCCGGAATTTCGTTTTATCCCTTATTTCCCCCTCCCCCCTCCCAATCCCCTTACCTACACCACGCAGCCCGCAGAGTTTCGCTTTTTCGGCGACGGAATTCGCGAAATATTCTTCCCTACACCATCTGACGGAAATGGCGCATGCCATTCGAGTTCTTCATCCTCCATTGCTGCGGCCAACCTTACCATTTTAGATCTGTCTTCTGTTATACCAATCCTATACTATCTCTTACCCCCATGAAATATATCCTTTCTAGGATATTATTATTTCTCTACTCGTCACGCGTATGTTGCTTTCTTACAACGTATTTTTTTCTTTTTCTTTTTCTTCTTCTTCTTCTTCTTTTCTTATTACTTTTTCTTCTGTTTTTATTTTTTTTATTTTTCTTTCATTTTTTTATATAATAAATTCTCTATACAGTAAAAGTTATTCAATTTTTAAATACAACGCTAAAATAAGATATGTGATGGTGTTAATACCGTGAAAAAAGAATCATAGATTGGTATTCTCAAGTATTTTACAATTTTAGTATACATAAAGTTAATCTTTTTGTAAAAAGGAAAATAATGTAAGTTAGCTGAAATTGTTAGAGTCAATCTGAAGGGTTTTATTATTAAAATTTATGAATTAATTTTCAAATATTTTTATAACTAATTCAGTTGTTTCTCTCGTCCAATAATAAAATTCTTAATAAGAAGGTATCATAGGGAATTTGGACATCAAATAAAGAAGTAGAACTTAATTTTAATAAGTTAAACTTAATCCTTAAAGTTCAAATTATAACGGATTAGATGTGATGCGTAGATATATTGTGTTTCGAATATTAAAAATAACGATACATTGTATTATATTGTGAAATAATGTTATATTGTATATTAAAAGTAACGATACATTGTATGTATTGTGTTTCGAATATTAAAAATAAAAATACAAATGTATGTCTACTTAAAGAAAAAAAAAAAACACTTAACTTTAGAGATTAAGTTGCTGAAGAAGTCCCAATAAAGGGACGAAACGTTCAACTTATCAAAATTAAGTTCTACTTCTTTTTTTCATGTCCAAATTTCCTATGATACCTTATTATTAAGTATTTTTATAACATTTTTTTTGTCTAGTTATATTCTAATTGTAAGGAAAAAAAAAATATCTACTCTATAGGAAAACACTTGTCATTATATTATATAAATTTGTAATTTGTCAAAAATTTATTACTAAACTGTATCATTCTTGGATATCTTGTTTGATTTTATTGTTGTTTTTAATTCATTCTACTATCGTACAATTTTTAATACAGATGCATTAGATGAAGTATAATTAGGTGAATGAAGTTTCATTATCGATTGATCGTGAAGACAAAAGTTCAGTGGATCTGTAACACCCCGATTCTATCGTAAAAGACCGAATGGTATCGAGATGTCGAAGTAGGAAGCTTTCGAAAGCAGAGAAGGGCGCTAACGATACCTACCAGACGTGATTGGAATTGAGAAAATTCCTAGAATTCTCGAACCTAGATCTCAAAAGCTCTCCCTGACGACAATTCCGAACTCTCTTGCTAATCGATTCGTGCCAAACTTACTTACAACCAACATTTCTGTGTCACGAGGGTAACATATCGATTTACAAAAAAAGAAAAAAAAAAA
>NW_014569616.1:517030-518623 GCF_001313835.1 Polistes canadensis
AAAAAAAAAAAAAGGAAAAAGGAAAAATTGAATAAAACATTTTCTACGTTTAATTTTTTATTAACGAGACGAATCGATATAGAGTGTGTGCCGAAACGACGTATTGAATTTTAATTTACCTGGGATGGGAAGTAATCGTCGATTCGTATCGATGAGACAATCGAAATAAATAAAATAGTCGAATAACGTAGTCGTATAACGTTGTCTCTCTGATACTTAACAACTAACAAATAAACATTTGTATTTCTATCAACACATATACAACACACTTAAACCCATACATATACATATATATAGAGAAACGATGAACTAGAATTGACAAAGGATTTTGCAAATTTGTCATTTACGAACGCGAATAACAATTATTATTATTATTTAATTGAATTAATCTTTATCGCGTATAGAAAGTTATGTGTGTGATTTAACTCACCGTATTCGTCATATTTATCATTTAACTTTTTGAAAATGATCGGCTTGATCATTTTGTTTTGTCAATAGGTTTGAGATACTTAATAATAATAATAATAATAATAATAATATTCCATATTCACGATTATCGATAATTATCCAATTATCAGCTAAACGTTTCGCAACAGTTGCTCTTTTAGATATTACAATAATAATAACATAATACAACATATACCTACGATAAAACGAATAGAAATCTATTAATGTTAATGAAGAATTTCTTAATTTTAACTTTATATAATATCATCATCATCATCATCATCCGTGCAAATTTTCCTTTCTATTATAAAAACAATCTTGTAAATTTTACGTGTCAATAAATAAGAAAACAAAAAAACAAATTCCTCCCTCCTTCGTATACTATTCGCAAATCGTGAAACGAGGGATTTTCTGAAAGTCGTCTATTATCAGCTCGTAGAATAATATTTTCTATTTCTATCCCAGTCCACTAAACCCTCCCCCCTGTCCACCCCCTCCCCCTGCCCGCCCCCTCTCGCGAGGTATACGGGAAATATTGAATATTTTGCTTGAGGTGAAATTTTGGGTTTAACCTATCGATACGTTATGCCAATAAACTATAACCAAAAATGAAAACGAGACTTGAATATTAAAACCTCTGGCATTCGATAAATTTGTCGAGAGGGGAAATGAAGAAGATAGAGAGAGAGAGAGAGAAAAAAAACCATGAGAGAAAAAGAAACAATGCAAAATTATTTTCCCTGCTGCTGACGGCTTTGATATTGTTTGTTGAAAAAAGAAAAAAAAAGAAAAACCCAAAAGAAGAAATATATAACGATTGTCGTATTAAATGACCGATATGCGATTTATTGGAAAAACAACAACAATAACAAAATGTATTCTTTTATATTATTATTCTTCTATTATTTCCGACAAATACCCTCCCCCCCCCGCCCCGAAATTTATTCATTTCGTTTTAATTCGCGTTTGATTGAATATCAGACATAAATAATATGAGAAAGAAAATGAACACAAATATTATATTGAAGGATAAAATCAAAAATATAATTAAATAAATAAATAATATATACAATATTTACAGAGAGAAATAAAAACAGAAAGAATATATACAAATATATTGAACCAGAAATTAAATAAATAAATAAA
>NW_014569616.1:521726-523275 GCF_001313835.1 Polistes canadensis
TATTCTAAGACTTTTTATGAACCTTTGCGTATCGATTTATAACTCAATGAGGTATTCTACGCGTAGACAAAAGAGTGTACTTTAATTTAATATAAAAATCATTAAAATCTATATGCTGAAAGTATAAAAAATATTTACTAAAACTTTTTAAAGAAATTGCAATGTTCTACAATTTACAGCATTACATTCTCTGACACTCTATAAACGTTTGAAAATCGATTTATTACTCAAAGAAGTATTCTACGTGTAGACATAAGAATGTACTTTAATTTAGTATAAGATTCATTAAAATCCATTTGCAAAAAGTATAAAAAATATTTACCAAAACTTTTCAAAGAAATTGCAAAGATGCACAATTTACAGCATTGCATTCTCGGACATTTCCTGAAGTTTACATGCTTAATTTATAACTTGACAAAGTATTCTACGCGTAGACAAAAGAGTGCACTTTAATTTAATATAAATATCATTAAGATCCCCTTTGCTATAAGTATAAAAAATATTAAAAGTATATTCACACGGGAGCAAATCGCAGTTTGCTTGTTAACTTGTAGAAAATGTATTGTTAAGTCAAAAATACTAGGTGCTATTAAAAAAAAATAAAGGTAGCTTTAAAAAACAATAAAAAAAGAAATCTTTTTCGATTATTTTTTTATTACCATGCATAGTCAAATTAAAAACAGATCAACTTTGGTTTAAAGTATTTCTTTGCCAGATTATTGCAAGTACTTGAAAAATTGTGACTAGAGTTATTTGGGACACTCTGTATAATTGGACCGTTTTTTTTTGAAAGTTGTATAAGTCCATTTGCAGCCTATAAATATATACATTATTTTAGTTAAATAATCCTAAAAGTAATGTATATAATCAAATTACATATCGATACATTAATAGAAACAATATTGAACTTGATATAATTAATAAATATTTTTCAATTAACCAATATACAAACCTTTCATTTTCTCGAAACAACAGAAAATAGACTTACACCACTTTCAAATATATATATATATATACATATATACATATATATGTACTCTTGCGTTCCGTATCGCAACATTTACCTACGTTTAACCCTACTCACGTTGTTTCAAGCTTTAACACTGACATTTCAATTCCACGCTTTACACAATTCTCATTCCTAATTATTGTAAGTATGATTGCATCGAATAGTTATTCTCTTAAATGTTTGAATTTCATTAGAATTTTATACTACATTTATTGTGTAATTGTCTTCTATCTCTCTCCCTCTCACTCACTCACTCACTCTCTCTCTCTCTCTCTCAATTTCAATTTTATTTTGTAATAATTATTAGATGTTTACAATTGTAATGAATTAGTTTTTTAATAATAATTCACGTACTACTGTCACTTTTATATATTTATTTTTTGTAAACCTTTGTGGTAGTCAGTTTTTTTTACATGAGCTTTTTTCACTTAGATTATTTGCTAAAGGGTTTCAGGTAAAACATGCAAGACAATTTTCGATATTTTGAGAATAACGTTATTGTTAGAAAAGTTATTTATAATTTCTTTTTTTTTTTTTTTG
>NW_014569616.1:524345-535021 GCF_001313835.1 Polistes canadensis
CAGGAAAAGAACACAAAAAGAATTTGTTAATATTATTTAATAACTTTTGACCGAGATTTAATCTCATTGTATATTTATAATTCTACTACCATTACATATATACATAAGTACACACACATATATATATTATTATAAAAAAAAAGGATGAAAAAATAGGTTAGTTTTGAAAAGCACAAGAATATATAAATGTCATATCGTGACACGATTTATCAGTGCTCAAATAACTTTCGTATTAATGCTTTTCCTTTTTTTCCTTTTTTTCCTTTCCCTTTTCCTTTTCCTTTTCCTTTCCTTTCACCCCTCTTATTTCCGGTTTATTTTGTGCCCTAACTTTTTTTTTTCTTTTTTTTTCTCTCGTTCTCTTGTATTTTCTCCACGAGTACGTTCTACTCTCGCATCGATCTCTCACGCACGAGTGCGTTCACGAGCACGGGGGGTGGGGTGGGTGGAAGGGGGGGGGGTTTATACGCGCGAATACGTCAGAAAAATACATTTTCCATTGCGTATTCCTTTTTTTTTTAACAAACCCTACTCACCCTCCCACTTCCTACCCCGTCTTCACTTGAATACGATAGCACGCTACTTGCTTACTAATTTCTTTTCTTTTCTTTTCTTTTGTTTTTTTTTTGTTAAATGTTATATTTCGGTGGGAAAAACGTTTCTATATCGTTAAAATTTATTTAATAAATTTATCACGTCGAACTAACGGGATTTTTCTTTTTTTTTTTTTCTTTTTCGTTACATCCCGCAAATTATTACGGTCATTTTTTTTCTCTTTCCTTTACTTTTCTTTTTTTTTTTTTTTTGATTTGGTATCTTATCATAGATTTATAATTGTTATAATTGTATATATAGTAATATAATTAATTGCGTATTTTATTTATTATCTGATAAAGTTATTATCGAACTAAAGGATTTTTTTTCAAATAACCCCCTTCCCCCACACCATCGCCCCGCTACACCCTTACGCCATTTTCTTTGTTTTTATTTTTCTTTTTATTCGAGACTTTATT
Source organism: Polistes canadensis (assembly GCF_001313835.1). NCBI lineage: Eukaryota > Metazoa > Arthropoda > Insecta > Hymenoptera > Vespidae > Polistes > Polistes canadensis. Next base: position 525,359 of record NW_014569616.1, read on the forward strand.
ATCGATTAACACTCACTCGTTCTTTCTCTCTCTCTCTCACTCTTTTATTTTTTTTATAATCATTATTATAATCATTGCGTTGGATTAAATACCTTCGGTAAGTAAAAGAAGAAGAAGAAGAAGAAGAAAAAAAAAAAAGAGGTTACAAATAAATAAATAAATAAATAAATAAATAAACAAACAAACAAACAAACGAACGAACGTACGAATGAACAAATAAAACGCGTGCGTTAAGCCAATAACGATTTAATGCACGAATATATGCTACCCCTTCCCCCTCCCATCCCCCTTCCCCCGTCCCTTCTCGTGTATCGTCACATTCCCAGGAGCTAATTGCTGCGACGGATAAACCACGAATCGTGATGGTATGGCGAATCGTATCGCAATTAATGGGGGAAACGGTATTCGCTTAACGGTATTAATTACAGGTAACTACGGTCCGATGTAATAAATAATCTGCAGATTTAAACGAGAATAGAATTAATAATAATATAATATAATATATAATACTGTGTGTGTGTGTGTGTGTGTGTGGATTCTCGATCGAAATTTTACGCATTCCCATGACCACCCAGTCCCCCCCCCGATCCCCCCGACCCCCGAAAAATTGGCATAATCTGTCTATTTTTCCCCCTTTTTTTTGTTTCTTTTTTGTCGTATTCCGTTTATTCAATTATTCGATATTCAACGATATTGATACGTACGAATTGCGAATTCTCACGTGCGTTTTGTAAAAAAAAAAAATGAAAAAAGATAAAAAAATAAAAAGAACGTTAACGCGCACCCCTGTTTTCTTCTCTATCCTCTTTTCCCGAATACCGCAAATTTCGTTTGAATTCCTTCAAAAATTCTACGAATTCCATGCTAACAACTTCCAGATCCCTTTACTTTCACTTTTTACCTACGAAGAAAAGGAAAGGTGGAAAGAGAAGGGAAGGGAAGGGAAAGGAAAAGGAAAAGTAGGGGTGTGGATGGGTTAGGACGAGAAAAAGGAAAAGGGGTGTGTGTGGCTATGTATGTGTATCATCTCTCTCTCTCTCTCTCTCTCTCTCTTTACACGTAAAGCAACAATTTTCATACACATTTTCTTTTTATTACTATTATTATTATTATTATTATTATTTTTATTTCTCTCATTTATTTTTGTATTTTTTCCTCATTTATTACTCGATATCACGCGCGCATACGTTTTTGGCGAAAAATTTCCCCTCCCCCTCCCGCCCTCCTTCCAAAAAAAAAAAAGAAATAAAAAGAAATAAACGTTAAACGTACGAGAAAAAAGGAATATTATTTATGAATCTTGTTTTTTTTTTTTTATTACATACAGATATTAACACTAAATTTACGGATGTGTTTTTTTGTTCATTTATTTTTTAATAATTTAGAAACATTGTTTGAATGAAGGATGAGATCGTATAAATGGGAAATAAATTAATATTTAAATATATTTCCATATTACGTAATATGTATTTTAAAAAAAAAATAATATTTAAATATGATATACAATGAAATGTGTGTTTAATGAGTCAAATTGGTTAACTTCGTAAATTTAATGTTAAAATAAGATCAGCGATTATTCGTGAGAAAATTTATATAAAAGTATTATTATACATGTATGTGTGTTGATGGGGTTACTTAAAAAGGAATATAATTGCAATGAAAAGTCTAAAAGGACTTTTACAAAGTTAAGAAAAGTTAAACAAGAGTAAACAAGTCGAAAAAGGGGAATATTCTAAGAATGATTATTAAACTGTTATTATCACCGATATATATATTTCGCATTGTCACGAACGAATCGTTTATCAATGTACATACTTTGGTGAGGTTGAGAACTCGTTCGTTGATTCGTTGGTTCGTTCGTTCGTTCGTTCGTTCGAGGGTTTGTTTTTACTCAGAAATTTATTCGGTCACGATGTCCCCATGAATAAACATTATTCGCAGCGGCACGCTAATTATTCGCCAATTATTAATGATAATAAATTATTAAACACGCTGAAAAGGATTTGCTGGTGCGCAATGTAAGTGGAAAAAGGAATGGGAATGAAATAGAAGAGTGAGAGTGAGCTTGTGTGTGTGTGTATGTGTGTGTGAGAGAAAGAGAGAGAGAGAAATAGGAAAATTAGAGACGAATTCGCAGTGAAAAGTTCGTACCGTTGTTCTTTGCAATTATCATATTGATCAATAATATTTGAAAGCGTTGTCTCAATTATTTAGGGTCAAGGTTTGAATCCTTATGAATTATTTGACTTTCCGTTTGGTTTGATTCATCACCGTTTTAACCATTTTCTTCTTTCAGTTGTATTAAACTGCGAAAAACGAGACGACGACAATTACGAAATTGAAATCCAGTTGAAATGTTAGTTTACATTTCCATAGGATATTTTCATTCTTATCGATATGTCGTTTTCTACTTCTTTTTTTTTGTTTTCCAAACAATTTTTCATTTCCCTTCGACAAACGTATTGTCCAATTTCATTGAAATGATATAAATTTAGTTGGGGCCTAGATTTATACGATTCGAGATAGAATAACGATAATCTGAAATAATTGATAAATATATTTTTATTTTTAATACTAAACTTACTCTACCACGTGAGATCTCAAATGGAACGTGTTGTATGATTTGTAAAAAAAAAAAAGAAAATGCAGTAAAAACGAGCAACAAATTCGTTTTTATATGAAAGTAATTATTTTTATTCGCTAATACGCGATTGACTAAAATCTTATCCTATGTTAAGATATATTTATTATGTATTTTCTTTTTAAGTAGATAGAAATAGATAGGTATAGTTTTAATTATTAATTATTGAAAATTCGTATATCTTATTCTAGAGTATTTGCTAAATAATAGAAAATATTTGGGGTTCATTATTCAATTGTAGCTAAAATCTTCTTATATATTAAGATAAATCTTTTTGTTAAAGTAGTAAAATTAGAAATAAGTATAAACGAAATTTCGGTAAGTTTTAATATTAAATTTCATACAAAAGTTTACAGAAAAATAATTCCATTCGTAATCGTTCATCTGTTTTATCGATATTTTTTCGTGAAATCATAAATAATATTTATAGGATTAGAGTTATTTCTCTCGTCCAAAATTATAATTCTTAATACGGAATCACAGGGAACTTGGACATAAAAAGAAGTAGAACTTAATTTAACTAAGTTGAACTTTTCGTCACTTTATTGGGACTTCTTCAGCAACTGGAAATTTTATTTGATTATATTATAACATATATGAGGCTCATACAATATTTTTTATAAATTTTTTAATATTTAACAAAGTTTAGATGTTTTGTGTTTGGAATATTAATAAAAAGAAAAATGTATGTCTACGCAATAAAAAAAGACGCTGAACTGTAAGATTAATGTAACATGTTAAAAAATTAAAATTGTATGAGCCTCATATATGTTATAATATAATCAAATAAAATTTCCAGTTGCTGAAGAAGTCCCAATAAAGGGACGAAACGTTCAACTTAGTTAAATTAAGTTCTACTTCTTTTTATGTCCAAGTTCCCTGTAATTCCGTATTAAGAATATTTATAGGTTTTTATTGAAAATATTTTAGTCGTATAAAATATAATCGAACGATCAACATGATAATAAACAAACATGAGTTATTTAAATCTCTCACAATTTAGTGTATTTTATTTAACCATAAAGAGACGAAACGTTATACCATTATTTCGGTGAAATTTTGTAGAATTGTGAACAATTAACAAGGATAATTTTTTAAACCGCTAGACAGCGACGTTCATGAAACGTCGTTAGTCAGTTAACGTTCATGGAATTTAGACTTCTTCTTGGTAGTCGACTTATAAAAGTCAGGATTCGCGGCTGAGAGCCTTTTGCCAAGAGAGAGAGAGAGAGAGAGAGAGAAAGAGAGAGAGAGAGATGAGAGACCGACCCTTTTCCCAACAAACTTTTGTTCGTGACCACTTTCGCATTTCTCTCCTTTCATATTTCATCCTCGTTTCTTTGTGCAAGGTATTTTAGTTACCTTTAGTTGAAATTCGAAAAGCAAGACACGATCCGTTGAACTTTACAACCCACCCTCGAAACGTATCAAATTATTTTTTATTCTATAAACAACGATTCAACGATTATGATTCGTTTGTTCGTTCAATCAATCGATCAATCAATCAATTATTATTGCATCGATTGTTTAACAATTAAATTATTATCATTTATCGTTGTTTTTATTATTATCAAACGAACAATTTTCTTTCGTATCTTTATAATAAACGTATCTATTAATATTAAAAAATAAATCTCACAGACAATTGTGTTAAATTCATTTCAACTTGAGTTATCAATTTGTTTAAAAACGAAAAAGAAGCAAAGAAAAATTGAAATAAATTGATTAGTTAAAAGATAATGCGACAAACGTTTTTATCTACATTTTTATTCATGCGTTATTAGAAAATACAGAAAAAAAAAAAACAAAAAAAAACTTAGTTACCAGTTTTAAGGGATAAAAACTTTTTTGACGGTAAATGATTATTACGTATATCATTTTCGCGAATAAAGTATGTGAGTTGAGGTGAAAAGCTTCGCGTGATAGTAATACCCCATGCTACTATCCTTCAACCTTGATAACAGCGTTTCAGGCTAACATACATCGGTCATTTTTATCATACAATTCTGACGATCCTGAAAGCATGATAATTACTCAAACGATTATGCAGTTCTCGTTAACAACCCTAGCGCATTATTATAATCAAATGCACGGGGTGTTATATTCCCTATGGGAGGATGAATATCAATTATATCCTATGGAAATGTTAAAAAGAACCTTGAGCGATATTGAGAACCTATAGGGAGGGAACTCATGGGATGGGATGGGATAGAATGCGAATGTTATGGGCTGAGGTGGGCCTGTTTTTTGGTGCGTGTCACATATTGGTGTAACGCTAATTCTTACGCTAAATTGTTGCCGCGGGCATTGTTGACAAGGGCTGGCGGGGGGCGGGGGGGGGGTGATAGGGGGAACCATATAAAATATTGTCCATTCGATAATGCGATTTCGTAATCGCGTGATCGTAACAAGGCGCGAAAATACTCCAAAGCCAATACCATTAACGATTTAGATACATACGATACATATACATATATATACATATATATATATAGATGTTTCTATCGATTAGTAATTGTACTCCATTCCGACAATATTTATTTTCCATAAGTTTAAATTTAAAATCTAAATAAATGATAAGAAAAATCGATTTATCTGCGAATATACACACATACGACATCGCATCAGTAAGTACGATAAATATCGTAAAAACATATAACAAAGTTGATCAACATCCGATTCGAATTATTGTTTTCGCGAAAGGAAAAGGAAACGGGTTTGGCATTTATTTAAATGTCAGTTGTTAGACGATATCATTCATCGTGCATCGTCAAACGAATAAAGTATTGACGCGTATTATTGGACACGTAAAAGGGAGGGGAAAAAAAAATAAAAAGATGTTACGTATTCGCATCATAGATATTTTCTAATTTTTTTAGCCCCCTTGGTTTTTTTTTTTTTTTTATTCTTTTTCTTCTTTTCCATATAACATTTCGAACGTTTTAACGGAGCGCGCGGAACCCTGATCAAAAAAAGGCTAGGGACGAGAAAATAAAAAGATCGGATTTATGGTCGGAATGAGAAAAAAAAAAAAAAAAAAAAAAAAAAAGAAAAGAACAAAAAAAATTGTTTCGAAACGAGTAACGAGCATCGACAAATTTTTATACTTTCCCCCTTGTATTTACTTTTGCGATCGGTTTTTTCTTCATTTTCTTTCCTTTTTTTTTTTCATTTTATCCCTCACTCTCTCGCTAGGTATTTTTTTTGTTGTCGATCGTTTCGATATCCCAATATCGATGGACGCGGAGCCCGAGCCAGTGAATTTTGCTCGATTTCAATCCGATTCGTATTCGGCGTAAAATATTCCAGCATTTAACTCTTCCATCTGACGCTTACGATAAAAGTGCCCGATAAAAGCTTCCGATAAACTGATTTGCCTCGGCGTTCGTGTCCGCGTCACCCTTTTAATTTTTAGCCTACGGTGAAGGACATTAATTTTCGATCTACACTCACCCCCACCCCCCTCTCCGCCCCCGACACCCCCCTCCGACCTGCCCCGTTCCCGTCCTGCGTCTAAATGTCCTCCAAAATCATCGGTTCGTTCAGTTACAACCACCACCACCATCACCATCACTAACACTAACACTACCATTGTTCAACAGTTTACTTCTTAACGACTTTCTAAATACGGTTAGAGGTATCCGCGATAAGCTGAAAAACTTTCGAAACTTTCCTTTACCATGTAACATGACTTTTTCATATACATTGTTTTTATCAAATCTTTCATATTTTATATTATATTATATTTTATTTAAAATTTATTTATATGGGCAAGAAGATGGACAAAATTTCGAGCTTTTTTATTCATCGGTGAGAGAATTACGAATTAATATCGTTACGTACAATTTAATATTATAATAGTTTTATATGTGTGTGTATATATATAGCCAACAGTCCACCCCCTTCTCACTCATATTTTTAAATATTCAATGAAATATTATTTATATTATTTTATTATTATACAATTTTTGTATAATTGAAACTATACGTTTGTAAGTCACGTGAGAGGTGTGACAATCAACAACAACAAAATTATTAATAAGTAAAATAATTAATAATCTCATATTATTTGTGTAAAATATATATTCCTATAAAAAATAAATAATATTTAACAACAAGTGTTTAAAATAGTAAAAATTTTAATTGTACATTACAGAAAACACCGAAATCAGTTATAATCTAGGGAGAAAATCACGTATAAAAAACTGACGTTCAATAAGGGTTAACATGGAAATCATATTTTAGGGGAGGTGTTATATTGAATAAGTATGGTGTTACACATAACTGTATACGTGTATCATGCACCACACATACACACGTTCTTTCTCTCTCTCTCTTTCTCTCATTAATATCTCTTATAACTGTGAATTTAATTCGCGTTATCTTTGATAACGAAATTTTTCGTAATCACCTGACCGTTTCATGAAGAAACGAAGCGCGTTCGTCCGGACACGCGATTTCCGTAGACTTTCCACGGTATATCTATGGTATGAAGCCAAGGGTTCGATTTACACAACACGCTCACGCGATTTTTACATTCGTCAAACGAATGAGGTAACCGCGCTTACAATCCTGACGTCATCTTAATAACAGGAACAAAGGTATAACGACAAACTCTTACACTAGGAAACTCGTCAATTTTATTTTCTTATTTCATTCATTCTTTCTCTACTAACTGACGATGAACTTTTCTTTTTAACAGGTATATGCATGGTCTATGCAATTTTTTATCACACAATATTCGTTTTAATTGAAATATTTTTTTTTACTCTATTGCGCAAACATATTATTAATTAATTAATTAATTAATTAAATGTAATTAATGTATCGTAGAAATATAATTTATATTTCATTTAATTAAATTTTAATAATATTTGTATTATTTGTTTTTAATTGATTATATTGATAAATTATGCAATTTCACCGTCAACATTGCCTTTTTTTTTTGTTCTATTACTAACAAAAACGATTAACTTGTCTTTCGAATATAAATGCATACGAAATATTGTTTCTTACAATACGCGTTTTAATATAACAATTATTTATGTATTCGTACAAACATAATTTATATTTTATTAAATTAAATTACAATAATATTTGTATTTTATTTATTTTTAATTCATTATATTGATAAATTCTGCAATTTTACCGTCAACTTTATTTTCTTATTACATTGTCTTTTTTTTTTTGTTCTATTACTAACAAAAACGATTAACTTTTCTTTCGAATCTGAACGTATACGAGATATTGTTTCTTACAATACGCGTTTTAATATAACAATTATTTTAAGTATTCGTACAAACATAATTTATATTTTATTAAATTAAATTACAATAATATTTGTATTATTTGTTTTTCATTTATTATATTGATAATTTCTGCAATTTCACCGTCAACTTTATTTTCTTATTATATTGTTTTTTTTTTGTTTTATTATTAACAAAAACGATTAACTTTTCTTTCGAATATAAATGCATACGAAATATTGTTTCTTACAATACGCGTTTTAATATAACAACTATTTATGTATTCGTACAAACATAATTTATATTTTATTAAATTAAATTACAATAATATTTATATTTTATTTATTTTTAATTCATTATATTAATAAATTATGCAATTTCACTCTCAACATTGTCTTTTTTTTTTGTTCGATTGCTAACAAAAACGATTAACTTTTCTTTCGAATATAAATGCATACGAAATATTGTTTCTTACAATACACGTTTTAACATAACAATTATTTTAAGTATTAATACAAACATAATTTATCATTCGAATAATTCATCAAATTATATAATCTATTTTCATTATCATTATTATTATTATTATTTTGTTTTGTTTTTGTTTGTTAATTCGTTATATTAAAATATTCCGTCATCGATTATCGATCAAGGGTAATAAATAAGCTGATTAGCAAGGCATTAACAAAACGAGGATTAGAGAATTTGATTGTTTATTAAATTTACACAAACGACGGTTCGCTATCGGTACTCAACAATAGCGGAATTGTTATGTCATTAGCCATCGGCAAATAATCGAGCGGTGATCAGCTCATTTTCTCACTGGATTAAATGCACCACCCCGGGTATCCTGGATGAAAATTGATTTATTATTTATCCATACTTCTCTCATACTGACGTTTCATCGTTATATGTCCCTCCCCCTCCCCCCACCCCTCTCCACCCCGCCCACGTTCCGATAAATTGGCTGAAAAGCAGTTTCGTACGTTTCTTTATTTATTTCTTCCGTATTAGGTATCAACCGTAATCGTTATCTCGATTTATGCGAGATATTTTCTACGGTTAACTAATACTAATTCGTAATTAAATACCTACGTATCTTTCACGCTTATTGTATTTTGTACGTCGTAGTGACGACAACGATGGTTTCATCAATTTTACTCTTGTCGTTAGAATTTGATAAAGCTTCAATCGGATAAAAGATAAAAGAGAACAAAAAAAAAGGGAAAATATAAAGAATAACAAGCAGGATTATATTAAAATACGAAAGATTGACAGAGACAACCAAAAAATCAAAAATTACGAATAATTATTTTCTTTTATTTTATTATTATACAATAAGTAAATTGCATAATAAATAATAATAATAATAGAAAAAAAAAAAAAAGACGAGAACAATTTGTGTATTGATTAATTATATTTCAAAAATTATCTTATAAATTTTCCTTATTATCTATTATATTATCTATGATATATCTCCTAAATATATAGATGGAAGGGGGAAGGAGGAAGGAAGTAAGGAACTTAGCGAACACTAGTTTGGAAGGCTTTACCAGCATTCCAAACTAGTTTCAATATTTTACATATTTCACGTGATTAGCATTTACCATATCAAGAAACAATGTTATTAAAGGCTCTTTGTTTTGAAGTATTGAACATTTCGAGATCAATTAGCATACTGGAGGATGTTTGGCGTTATTTCGATCAAACAAAATTATAAAGTTTCAATAAAATTAATCTATCTTTCTCTTATTCAATATACATTTTATATATATA
>NW_014569616.1:535046-538838 GCF_001313835.1 Polistes canadensis
AAATTATATGTATTATATATGTAGGATTCCTTTTTCTTTTCTCATCAGTCTTTCTACGAATATCTGAATATTGAAGAGTAGGAATACTGGTGTTAATAATAAATTGTTCGTAAAGATGAATAGACCGTTTCAATGTAAATGCAATTTAATCTGATACAATTCAATACAGTAATAGATGTTCGCTGCTTAAAAGCTAAACGATGGCTGATCCTTAGATCTTTGTTCTTTATCAACTGTTTACTCGCATCGCAACGTACCGCTGCACGTCGCTACATCCCAACGGTCCTACCAACTGTATCGTATTTTATTTCGTAGTCCCTTTGTCTAATTTCCCCTTCCCACATATATATATCAATTCGTATAATCAATTAATGAGGTAATTTATGATAATTTATATTTTTATGATATTTTTTGATAATTTATGAATTTTTTTCTGTTGGACTGAGAAAAAAATAAAAAACCGCGATGAGGAGGATCTTCCTATTGAAATTAAGAGCCCATACTGGGTGAGTACTTTCTAAAGGTGCCTAGCAACAAGTTTTTGTGTGTCAGATCCAACAAAAAAATAAAAGTTTTGTTTTGATTCACCCTAATATATATATATATATTATAATAATAATAATATATAATTTAATATATATATATATATATATATAATATATTAATTTTATATAACAACAAAATTCAATTTTTTATGATACGAGTAAGAAAAGAGGATGCGACCGATGTAAAGAAATATTTTTGAACTTATTTCTTAAATATCCACGATTACGTAGTATATATTTTCTCTCTTAAAATGAATTTACCCATTTTTACCCCCTTGCCACCTTATCACGTTTTATCCTAAATGTTATTTCCTGACGACGGCAACGTACAAAACTCTCGCAGCTTTAAAGTAACGTTAAATAAATATTATATAATACAAGCTGGCACGGTACGAACGCGTAATAAGTAAAAATCCTTTTTAACGGAACATTGCTATGTATATAACCAGCAGCTGCAACAACAACAACAACAATATTAATAATAATAACAACATTTATTCGTGCGATATATAAAAAGAGAGAGAAAAAAAAAAATCGAATGAGATTTGACGTAACGTCGATTTAATCAAGCTAGGGAAAGAATACGAAAACAAAAAAAATAGAAGAAAAAGTGGGAAAAATAGGACGAGTGAATAAAAAAAAAACAAAAAAAAAAAAGGAAAATGCTTTTTCTTCTTCTACGTAGCGAAAGAAGAAAAAGCGTACAGCTTTTCTTCAATATTATTCGATATTCTCGCACCTTAGCTCTATACACGTTGCATTTTCCCGGTAAGCGGATTTTCCGAGTACCTACTGAGAAGGAAACGCACTGTGAGATTTTTCCTAAAGTTCCATCAACGCGAAGCAGAACGGACGACGACGACGAAAAAATTCGCGTTATCCTTCTCCCCCTGTCTCCCACCCACCGACCCTTGTATAAAAATTCTCGCTTCTCTTTTTCTTTTTTTATTTTTATATGTTTTTTTTTAAAACGTTACTTCGCGGTACTTGTCATCGTTCTTTAAAAAAAAAAAAAGCCATCCCAAGCATCCTGTAATTTTTTTGTACAACCCCCTAACCCTCACCTCCCTCGTTAATACTCACGCAATTCAAATTTTTCTCTTCGTATGTTTTAATACAAAAAACACTGTCATTTTTATTATTAAAATTCTATTTTATTTATTATTAAAATTATATATCATATATATATATATATATTCACGTATGGGGGTGGGAGAATAAATACAAACGCGCAAACATTTACTATTACGCGGAGTAATACATCAAAGTTGCGCGAGATTACAAAAGACGACGGTTAAACGGAGAACTTTTTTCTTTGAAAATAATCACCATGGAGATTTCACCATATCAGATACCAAACCACACCCCCTCTTTTTTTCCCCAGATCTTATGTAAAAGATTTTCTTCACAAAGAAAACCGGCATTGCGTAAAATCAATAGATATATTGCATCGTTATTGTAGGATGTAGTCAAAGAGTATGGAAAGAGAGAGAGAGAGACAGCAAAAGAGAAAGAGAGAGAGAGAGAGACAGAGAGAGGAAAAAATCTAATACGATTTATTTTAACGTTGCAAGATTTTCGCGAGTGGATTTTCCTTCTTACAAAGAGGGGTGGTTGGGGGCGGGAAGGGGGTCGGGGGGTTTCATACGCCGTCGGCGGGTTAGAACAAAATGGCGGAAGTCTCGGTATTATCTTGTAAATTCAACGGAACTACACTCGTGCTTTCTGCTACACGGCGAATCAACCGGGATTATGGAAGACAGAACAAGAGAGAAAGAGAAAGAGAGATAGAGAAAGAGAAAGAGAAAGAGAGAGAGAGAGAGAGACTCACAGGAACATGCCGAAGACGCATTAATATTAATGCAACGGGATTTAGTGCGACGCATTTCTCCAGTCCCACTAGGATGTATGTTTACAAATACCTTTCTCGACTTGTACCTAGTAGTACCTCTTCTCCCTTTCTAACAACCCTTGAAAACCCTTCGATTCACTTCTCTTCATTTCTAAGCACGTGGAATAGGTAAGCACCTTTAGTTAAACGGAAATAGCGTGCAGATTGTTATTCGACGATCTTTACACCTTCGAAAGATCGAAGCCACTTCGCGGTACATGCTCGTTTGTTTGCTTCCTAAATTTTCCTAAATCCTAATTCCTAAAAATTGTCATATTTGTCGTTACGTTTGTTCATTCAACGAATCGCGGTAATCGTTTGGATAGATTTTCCTCAAGAATTTTACTATGTGACTTTTTTTTTTCTTTTTTTCTTGTTTTTTTTTCGAGAAACCGATAAGAGAAAGTTAAATTGTTAAGTATCGATTGAAAGAAGAAGAAGAAATTTTCACTTTATTCTCGGAAAAATATCCTATCATCGATCGGTGGAGAAGGTTAAAGGTAAGAGATGGAAAAGTTTAATGGCAATTCAACCGTTACTTTATCCAGTTTTCTTCTTCTTCTTCTTCTTCTTCTTCTTCTTCTTCTTCTTCTTCTTCTTCTTCTTCTTCTTCTTCTTTCAGTGGAAAATTCTTCCCTTAACTTTTCATTTATCCTTATCTTACTCTTCTTTATTTCTGCGTCCATTTCCTTTATTATTGTGCGTGTGTGTGTGTGTGTGTTATATTTTTTTTCTTTTTTCTTTTTTATTCGTAAAAAGCAAACCGGCATACCTAACGAATATTTCATGAAAAATCTACGGAGGTGTTCGTCCATGATTCGTTTTCAATATAATCAACGTAAACGCATAACGCATACATACGTATAAACGCGTGTGTATAGTCATACGTGATACACGGATAAAAAGAGACATACATATATATATATATATATACACACACGAATGCACGCGTATTTATATACATAGAAAGATATATCTGTATACACGGTTCAATGCCGATCGTTGTCACGTTCCCGTTAAATCGACTTTCGCAAATTCGTTTGGAGAAGTAAACGAGGGGGATGGCAGGGAATGATGGTTGCTTTCATTCCAGGGATATGCACGACCGGAATCGCGAAATGACAGCCAGTTAATCGGACCGAGCGGTTCAGTTGGCGAAAACAAAAGTGGATGGAGAGATTCATGCTCGTAAAACAGAGAGTGAGAGAGAGAGAGAGAGATATATATATAGGTGGATAGAATAAAAAAAAGTTACAACCTGGATATAAATTCTGTTACGAAATGTTCATACGAAAACTATCTAAATATCTGAATGAATTTTATTTATATGTTAATAAACATTTTTAGGATGCTTAC
>NW_014569616.1:539138-540158 GCF_001313835.1 Polistes canadensis
GTTACGAAATGTTCATACGAAAACTATCTAAATATCTGAATGAATTTTATTTATATGTTAATAAACATTTTTAGGATGCTTACTTTTAAGTATATGACGCCATTTTGATCAGTTCATCGTGACATGTTATAATCCGAGAGTAAATTATTTTCAAATTTGTCTTAAATATCTTGGTTATCTCTTATTAGGAATGAAAAAAAAAAATTGGTAAATATTCATTTTATCTATTTGAAATTTAGTCTTCCATTACAGTATCCCATAAAAATTTAGATTTATATACTTTCCATGAAAACAACTTTAGTACGAAACATTTATTATTTCATTGCTTCGATATCTCACGCGAGATATGTATCACATATATAACATCCTATACATATGTATTATATAATATATGCACACTTTATATCAAAACTATGAATCAGTTTTTTTTTTCTCTTTTTCTTTTTCTCTAAATAGAAAAAAGACAACAACGATCTTCGACAGGATGTTTTATACCTGTTTTTATTTTTCTTTTTTTTTTTTATTAAATCTTCTTGATGTTGATTAAAAATCGAAAGAAAAAAAGAAGAAAAAAAGTGAGAGAGAAAATAATGGGGAGAATTACTCGGTATTTCGCGAACGATTTAGAGAAAAATGGCGTCCAGCAATGGGAACGAGGTGTGACCGGTGTTTTAAGAGGGTTTCTCTCAAAGAAGAGAAGATTCAACGCTAGAGCACGGTTGAAGCTTAATTGTTCTCTTTCACCGTTGGTCCACCCTTCTTCTTCTTCTTCTTCTTCTTCTTATTCTTCTTCTGGCCTTTTTTTCCCCTTCTTTTTTTCTTTCTCTCCTCCTCTTTTTCCCCCATCTCTTCTCCTCTCTCCCCGCCCCTCTTTCTCACCGAAGTTTCCGCCGTTAAAAGCTCAAGTTTTTGCCTATCTTTTCCACTCTCTCTCTCTCTCTCTCTCTCTCTCTCTCTCTCTCTCTCTCTCTCTCTCTCTCTTTCTTTCTCTTTCTCTTTTCTTCTTTCTATCTATCTGTT
>NW_014569616.1:541968-548293 GCF_001313835.1 Polistes canadensis
ATTTCTTTGAAAAGTTTCGGCAAATATTTTTTATACTTAGAGCAAACGGATTCTAATGATTTTTATATTAAATTAAAGAGCACTCTTTTGTCTACAAGCAGAGTATCTTTTCGCGTTATAAAACAATCTGCAAAGGTTCAAAAATTGGCAAAGAAAAATTAGCGGATTAGGCATTGTCCACAATGCCTAATACCAGGCATTGTTCACATTACCGGCCTAGGTTCCAAACCTCCCCCGGCAATGCTAGCAATGCCTGGCTTTAGGCATTGTGAACAATGCCTGATCCGCTAATTTTTCTTTGCCAATTTTTAAACCTTTGCGAATTGATTTATAACTTAAATTAGTATTCTACGTGTAGATAAAAGAGTGTACTTTAATTTAATATGAGTTTCAATAAAATCTATTCACTTTTAGTATAGAAAATATTTGCCGAAACTTTTTAAAGAAATGGCAAAGTAGGAAAAATTTACAGCATCGCATTCTTTGCCATTTTATGAACGTTTTTAGATTATTTTATAACTCGATATGTTATTCTACGCGTAGATAAAAGAATGTACTTTAATTTAATATAAGTTTCATTAAAATCTATTCACTTTTAGTATAAAAAATATTTGCCAGAACTTTTTAAAGAAATTGCAAAGATGCACAATTTACAGCATTGCATTCTCTGACATTTTATGAACTTTTGCGTATCGATTTATAACTCAATGAGGTATTCTACGCGTAGACAAAAGAGTGTACTTTAATTTAATATAAAAATCATTAAAATCCATTTGAAAAAAGTATAAAAAATATTTACCGAAACTTTCCAAAGAAATTGTAAAGATGCACAATTTACAGCATTGCATTCTCTGACATTTTTTAAACCTTTGCAGATTGATTTATAACTCAAAAAAGTATTCTACGCGTACAGAAAAGTGTGTACTTTAATTTAATATAAGTTTTATTAAAACCTATTCACTTTTAGTATAAAAAATATTTACCAAAACTTTTCAAAGAAATAGCAAAGTTATACAATTTATAGCATTGCAATTTCTGATACTTCTTTGAAAAGTTTTGGGGGGGGGGGGTAGGGGTTGCGTATCGCTGTTTTTTTTTTCAACGTTGTCTAAATAGTAATTTGATATTCTATAGAATATCAAAGTATTATGTTCAATGCTTAGGAAAAACTGTAAGAATTCTTCTGTTTCCGACTTCATCGGAAGGTTCTTTGCATTGATAAGAATGCCGAGGAATTACCAGCAATTGCGGATTTCTGGCTATGACAGTAACATATATATGAAGAGTTACACAATATTAGTTAAAAAAAAAAGAAGAAGAAAAAAAACTGATGTGTTTGCTTATGTAGGCACGTAAGAAGTTATACTTCTTTAGTGTACCAAAACGAACATAACCTCAATAACATCAAAAATAACTTCAATTATCTCGCGTATCAATATAATACTTTACATTTGTCTAAAATACGATAATATGATAAAATAAAATGAAGATATTAAATACCGTTGATAAAGGTTTTAATTAATATGTACAATCTAATGAATTTATTTACGAATTACTTCATGCCGTAAATTTGAAATCACTTTGCCAGCGCATCGTAAATATCGACAACTTCGTAGTGTCGATTTTTCGGTTGCATCTAACTTCACTTTCCAAAATGCGCCAAAACACGCGGCATGGGGACGTACGCGGGGATGGTGATTTCCCTTATTTTGTATTTTCTTGTTGATTTTTTTTTATCGTAACCCTTTTAACAAAAGTCACGGATAATAATGTCAGATTGTATGAAATACTATGTCATGTAAATTGATAGATGGATAATATTAAATATCATTTAAACAATATATATATGAAGCGTTACAATATTGGTTACACACTCGTTTATCTACGTAAATATATATTCTTGGTAAGTATACCCAGGGTTATATTTGCATACATATGTATTATACGTGTATAAATATATATATATATATGTATATGTATATGTATATATTTGATGCAGATTTATATGAGAAAATCGGTAAGAACGCAAACGAGAAACTGCTTAAACTTTCGTATTGTTAGATGTTCCGATTGTACCTACGCATAGAATTCTACCAAGTTACTCTCTCGATCCTCTGGGTAATTAGTAGTCTAGATACGCCTGTTTGACCTCGCCAACTAGACCAATTTAGGGTTACTTAGACAAGTAATTCCGCGAGAGTTCTGAGTAGAAAGCGGATAAGGAGAAATAGAGAGAGAGAGAGAGAGACTAAAGCAGAAACGTTAACTATCTGGCAAACGTTTGAAAGTGTACCCTGTAAATATAATTTGTACATATTACATACGTTCCTACCTATGTAATATTACGATCTACGACCATTTTCAAAATCTACGTACTATATATATGTATATATGTATATGTATATGTATATATGTATATCTGACTTCGTGCTTACGGTTGGATTAATTCTCGATACATGATTTAAATCTTTTTGAAATTTAGAATTTGTCGGAATTCTCGATCCGAATAATAATAATAATAAAAAAAAAATAGGTATTAAAAAAAGCATGGCTTTTCCGCCCGAAGCGACATCGGCAAAAACCGATTTGTCGAACGAAAAGCGAATGAATGATCTCTAGCTAGCTTGATAAAAAAAATAAAATAAAATAAAAGTAAAAAAAAAAAAGGAGAAAAAGATAGGAAGAGAGAGAGTGTGTCGGGGAGAAAAAAATAAAAGAAATAATATGATTTGAATAATAATAAAAATGGTCAGACTTGTATGATAAAATCATTTTCGTTTCGTTAGAAAATCTAACCATAAGATAAATCCAAGTTAGAAAATATTGTAGAATCGACGATAGACGAGGAACGGTTCGTTAAGATCAAATGACATGGTCGGTTAAATTCGTCTTATTCCAGTAGAAGCAAATACACCCATCGTGGATTGGTCGTTGGATTGTAAAAGACAAGAGTAATAGCTTAGGAATTTGAAGAGGAATAATATCTCTACATTGTATATGTGAGAAGATAGTGATGGTGGTGTTGATGGTGATGGTGGTGGTGGTGCATTGTAGTCGTCGTGATGCTCGAATGACGGTTAGCGGAATCATGTGTACGTCATGTTCCCGTTTCTTCTTTCGTACTTCCTTCTTCCATTTCTTGGACGGCAAGTTCATAGCTTAAACGGAAGTAAAAAGTCAATGTAATGGCGCTCGAAAAAGAGATACAGAGAGGAGGATGCATACGTTGGTGGTGGTGTGTGTGACGTCACGAGAATGAAAAAGAATCATCAAGTCAAAGCAACGGCCACGAAATCTTATGTTATAGACTACATTCATGGAAAAGAAAAGGATAGAAGAGAAATAAGAAAGAAATAAAAGAAAAGAAAAGAGGGATCTCTGGTTGGAAGTTTAGGCTTGGTCGGCAATGTGTATATGCATTCGCCATAGCACGATATATAGATGTAAAGAAAGAAAGAGAGAGAGAGAGAGAGAGAGAGAGAGAAGGAATAGGTGGGGTGGTGACGTCACACTTACACGGCGGCCGCAGCGAGGAAGACGGAATGATAGAGAAAGAAAGAGATATAGATAGAGGAATTGGATGGGTGGGGGAAGCCAGGAAGAGTGAGAGAGATAGATAGAGAGTTTAGCAACGAGGTTTTCCGAACAACGACGGAAGGGACCGAATGCGATGGATAGTTGTGCGTCGGAGTGGTGCGGAGTGGCCCGGAGAGGGGGCACTTGGAGCACGCCGAAGACTCGTTTGGGGGGCGCATGGTGGGGGTTGACGGGGGTCCAGGCATGGAGAGGGCGCAGTTCCGCGCTATCCTCCGTATCGTTGACACGTCCGAGTAGAAAGAGTGCCACGCTGCCGACTTACCTCGAGTTTCCATAACTTTTTTTCTTATTCTTATTATTCTTATTATACTTATTATACTTATTCAACGCGTTATAATATTACATCTCATTAATTATTTTTCCCTAATCTTAATTAATCTCTTATATATAACTTTGATACGATTTAATCATCCATTTTGGATTATAAATCGTACCGATCTTAAATCTGTCGATCAATGAACACGCGCATTTTTTCGAACGACTTACCAACGTTTAGAAAGTAAATAATCAAAGTGAGATAGATAGAGAGTAAGGGAGAGATAAAGGGACGCGGATCTACGTAAGCGAATTAAGAATTTGTCGTTTTGATTTTCTTCCCCCCCCCCTCTACCCCTGTCAAAAAAGGGAATTTCTTTCTTCTTCTTTTTTTTCTTTCCCCATTTTCTTTTCGTCCTTTTTATACCTGATTTAGTTGTTTCTTTGACATTTACATCCGTACACTTTCCTTTTCCCATTTTTTTATTCGTTCTCCTTTGAGTATCGTTAATTTCGGTTCCGATAAAATCAATCAATCAATTAATTAATTAATCAATCAATCAATCAATCAATCAATCGATCGTTCGTTCGTTCGATCGATCGATCGATCTCGCGAGTGAGTTTTATTTATTTTTTTGTTTGTTTATTCTGTTGAGTGTTCCTCATACTCTGTTTGTGTTTAAAGAGAAATAAATAAATAAATAATTAAAGAGATAGATAGATTGATAGAAAGAAAGAAAGAAAGAAAGAAAGTGTTTCTCTTAAAAAGATAGTGACTTTGACGCTTGGACTATCGCCATTTTTCACAAGACGTGTGTGAGAAGATACAAGACAACGATGATGGCCGTTTCCTCTTCTTCTTCTTATTCTTCTTCTTCTTCCTCCTCCTCCTTTTTCTTCTTGTTCGCTGTCTTGGTCGTTGCGCTCGTGTTCAGCGATGGGACCATGGGTACCACGGCAAACCAGATGACGTTGGAAGCCAGGATCTACGACGACCCCGAACTATCACAGGTTACTGCCCTCACCATAATTCTTTCTTGCTTATGTGTTTTGTTTTTTTTTTGTTTCATTTGTTTTATTATTGCATTAACGATTATTAATCGATCTATCGATTATTATTATTATTATTATTATTTTATATTCTATTATTGCGTTAATGTGCAATATACGCAACCGTGATGACAAATTTTATTTTCGTTGCATTCAATAATTAATTATGCTAATACAATCAAACGTTTTTACAAATGTTAATAAAAAACGACCATTTTACCAATCTTTTTTTTTACTTTTTTTTTTTTTTTGATATCACATCATAAATCGCGATGCAATTTGATAGTTTATAACTTGACTTTACTTACTACGAAACAGTTGCAAATTGAAGGTACGTTCAGGTTCAAGGACATCGTCGCGTGTGCCCTTTCGCAAATGTTACTCTCTCTCTCTCTTTCTCTCTCTCTCTTTCTCTCTTTCAAGTTGCTTTAAAGAAGGAACGAATCGTCGTCCTTCTCATTTTTCTCTGCTTCTCCAAGAATTCCAGAACAAATCCGAGCAGCAGACGGGCGTCAGAAAGAGAAAGAAAGAGAGTTAGAGAAAGAGAGAAAGAGAGAGAGAGAGAGAGAGAGAGAGAGTTAGAGACAAAGTGAGACAGAGATAGACAGAGACAAAGAAGCCACTAATGGCGGCATTTTTAAACTCGTCGTGTTCTATTTCACTCTGTTACGATTCTTTTTCTCGTTGACTTTTTCGCTTCCGTTGAGTTGTTACAGGGGCGTGGGGGGGGGGGGGTGAAGGGGAAAAGGATCGATCATTATTTCTCGTCGAGTTAACAAAAAAAACAACAAACAAAATAAATCTGTCGATATTCTTTATAGATAAAATATACAATAATGTATATATAAAAAAAAAAAAATAAAAAATGAAGAAAAATTAAATAAGTAAGGTAGTAATAAATGAAAAAAAAAATTAAACGTAGTTAAAATGTCATTCATTCATTCGTTCGTTCGTTTGTTCGTTTGTTCGTTCGATTTCGAGAGAATTTCGTGGAATTCGTTTGACTACTACTTTTTTCCTTGATCCTTTTTTTTTTCTTTTTTCCCCCCTCGAAGAAATGTGTCGTCTGTCGCAGCAGAGATGCATACTACATATATATATATATATATATAAATGCATATACATAAGTTCGTTATGTGTCCACCACGCCCACGCAGTTACTTTTTCCTTCTTCTTTAATACTTGCCGTTCGGTTTAGTTTCCTTGAAAAATGACACGAATTCCGTTATACAATTTCTATCGTAAAAAGATATAATGTCCATGCAGAAGTATCGACTGTATTCCTTGCTACGAATTTTTTTCCTAAACCCCTCCCCCTCCCCCACCCCCTGTGGCCCCGTTGTTTCCTTATTTTAATTCATTTTCTTTTTTTTTTTCTTTTAATTTTTTATTCTTCTTTTTATTATTTTGTCGCGTTATTTTT
>NW_014569616.1:548333-550669 GCF_001313835.1 Polistes canadensis
ATATATTATTATTATATAATACGAAAATTAATGTGTCCTACGAAAAAAAAACTATGAATGATTGATCGAGCTTGTTTTTTGTCCTTTTTTTTTTGTCAGAAGATCAAAGAAATACTTGCGGGTAAGGGTTGGGTTGCAATTGGAACAGGAAGATTCTCTCGATGCTTTTGACAAAAATTCATATTTTCTATCGTCACCTCTATATCGATTGTTCCCCATTTTTTTGATTCCATTTTTGTTCTTTTTCTTTTTGTTTCTTCTTCTTCTTCTTCTTCTTCGTCTATTTCCTTTTTTATTCTTTTTTATTTTATATTTACATTTGTACTTTTTTCTTTCTTTCTTTTATTATTGCTATTATTTTTCGTTAGTAATAGAGATAGTAGTAGTAGTAGTAGTAGTAGTAGTAGTAGTATAGGGTTGAAACAATACGTTCACGAATGCATCGAAACTATGACGCGTCGTAGCAAAGAATGAACGTCGAATAGTGTTGTTCGCGTGATGTACATTTTTAAAATTTTTACTTTATTCTTTCTCCGTTACTTTTTTGACGTATATACTTTTCCCTTTTTTTTTTTTTTTTTTATATTATGTATTTATTTATTTATTTTTGTTTGTTTGTTTGTTTGTTTTTTTCATTTTTTACTCATATTTATATGCATACGTATTTATCATCAACGGAAATTGAAGAACGTCTCTGGTTATTATTTAGCTTGAAAATCGTTTCGCAAATCGTTCGGCTTGTCGGAACGTTTTGTGCAGTTTAACACTCATAAAGTTCAATTTATGAAGTGCGTATATGTACGTTCGTACGCAACGTCGACAGCAAAGCAAAGCAACCCCTTTATCGTACACGCGTGTGTCTGTGTGTGTGTGTGTGGAAATATACGCGTGTGCGCAAGTAGATATTATATCATATCATTCCAACTTTTGATTCAATTTTCTTTTTCCTGGTTGTTTTTTTTCTTTTTTTTTTTAAACACCGCCCCTCCCCAGAACACCTCACCCCACCCCATCCCACCCCTATCAAATTTCTCTCATTTGCCCGTAAACGTTAACGACCCCGAGTGGACACGAAACTATTCATTTTTTTCTCTAACGAAAAATGTTGATGGTGTGGGGTGGGGGGGTCAGGGGTGGTAGATGATAGGTTGGAAGGAAATTTCAGAAGGGTATTTTTGGGTCAGTATGTCGGCGCATTGCGGTACCAACTTGAATCGTGCATCTTCGTATATATAACATTTCCGAAGGACGATTGCTACGTAAATCTGTATCGACTGGATACCTTTTTTCTTTTTTATTTTGTTTTTTTTTTTCTCTTCCCATTTCATTTACAATTATTTCGTTTGATTCCTCTTAACGTCGTCATCCCATTAACTTTGTTTAATTACTTAATTTTTCTTTTGGTTTTTTCTTTTTGTTTTTTTTTTTGTTAAATTCATTCGTATATATTACAAATAAATATTAAACGGAAAAATTGGTATCGTTATTTTAACACCGTTGTGTATTATTACTTTGTTGAATTATTGATCTCTCTCTCTCTCTCTCTCTCTCTACTCGTTGGAAACAAATAAATTAATATAATGAAATTTTGTATCTAGAAATAAATTGACGATTATTTTCATATAAAGTTTGTTAAAGATTATTCATTTTTGTGTTTAATTTAAAAGATAAAGAAAGAAAAAAGAAAAAAAAAGGAACAAAAACGTCGATAACGTCAATGTCAAAATGTGTTACTTTTACAATTCAGGTCACGTCAATAAAAATTTTGATCGTCTATCGTGCATTCGAATTTTCGTATTCATTTATTTGGTATTTTTGGCAAAAATTGTAAATATATAAAAAGAAAAAGCAAGATACAATTTTGTAGATAATTCGTTGCATGTACTGTAGTGTAGTGTAGTGGAGGGTAGGAGGGTGTGGGGGTGAATTTAGGATAGGATATAGTAAGGGGGTTGGAGATAAATTGTCGTTTATCGCAGATGGGGATTATTCCTTTTAGCATCGAAAAGGAAGAAGATCTTTTTTTTCTTTTCTCTCGTTTAAAAGTCAAACTTATAATGTACTTGTCTACGCGATCAAAAGGACATTGGGGGATGAGAAAACAGGTAACAACCAAGGATGATCTCTTCTTTTACTTTTACGTTAACCTTAGAGATGTTACGAATGCATGAAAGGTTATCATGAGATAAACAGGTACACGCATTTGATACGGGCCGAGCTATCATCATCTTCTACTTTCTAAATGCAAATTTTTTTCTCTACCAATTTTTGTTATTTCATTTTCTCTTCCCTTTCTTTTTTTTTTTTTTTTTTTTTTTTTTTTTTTTTTTTTTTTT
>NW_014569616.1:551039-553652 GCF_001313835.1 Polistes canadensis
TTCTTCTTTTTCTTTTTTTATTATTATTATTATCGTCGACTTTACGATTACAACGCGTCGAACATGATTATTAGATTTCTACGAAAAAATAAAGCTCGCTCTATAATTATTTCAATTAATTTCATTGAATTCATTGAATTCCGTATATACGTAATTTTGTTGTTGGTTGTTTTTTTTCTTCTATTTATTCTTCTTTTTTTCAATCGTTTAAAAGATCAATCAACATATACGGTAGTTTGTTTTAATAAAATAATAATAATAACAGCCACGCGTTGTGTGTGTGTGTGTGTGTATACGTTTATAAGTTATATTTTTTGTTCTTTTTTTCTTCAAAATATGAATGAAATCATGTTACGTATTTTAAATGAGAAAATAGGTTAAACAACAGTTTCGAGAATAAGATGTCAATTACGTCATCGTTATATTTTCAACGTTTATCATTTAAAATTAAGTCTATTAAATACGCTTTTATTACATTAGAATTTTATTTTCGTATAAAACTGTAATTACTTTTCCTAAATTTTCCGAGTTTTCGTGCGGTATTTAATAGAAACGGATTAAAGTACGCTCGGAACGGTAGAGGATGGGAAGGTGGGAAGAGAGGGAGGGGGCAAGGGGAATAGGTCGTAGAAGTTTAGTCCAGTGATTTTTGGCTTTTCCTATATAAAACGAGAGAGAGAGTGAGAGAGAGTATCCGTGTCGTGACTCGTGTTATTCCTCTCGCAAACTCCTACTTGAGTTTGTAATTACTCGTCAGTCGTAATGGGGAAATTGAAGTAAGTGTCGTACGGTTAACATGAGAAAATGCGAATAATGGACTTAACTATCCAACACCTAAACCCCCCACCCCAACAACCCCATCCCCTTTAAATGTTTTTATTAAAGAATATTATTCGAATATTTACTAAAATAAATGAAATTTTGTCTATCTTTTACCACCATATAACTATTTTTTAATAAAACAAAATTATTCCAATTAATATCTGAATGCAAATGGAATTATTTTCAAATATTTTTTATAATCAATTATTATTATTATTATTAATAATTATCGTATAGCATGATAATCATCGTATTCATAATTCATTTTGAAAAATCATATTCTCAGTTCAACCGAGTATTTTATTTATATTCGCCAAAGAAAAAAGTAATAGAAGGAAAAGAAACTTAACGTTGTCGTTATCGGTCCGTTTTCATTCCGACAACTTGTTGCTGCGAGAAAAATGGACAGGAGGAGAGTTTTCGTCCAAAAGGCCACTTTTCAACTTGATCGATTCGCACGAATTACTTGAAAACGTTTCTCGCGATACTCGGCCCCCAATCTCTTGACTTTTTTCCACCCCCAATCCCCCGCGCGCCACCCCTACACCCACCTATGAACTCATTCTACTACTACCACCATCAATGTGCGCCCTAGTTTCGCGTCTTGGCTTGGAAAACCTTTTCTCTTTTCTTTCTTCCCTTATTTTCTATCTCCTTCTCTCTCTCTCTCTCTCCCTCTCTCTCTCTCTCTTTCTCTCTCTCTCTCTCTCTCCCTCTCTCTCTCTCTCTTTCTCTCTCTCTCTCTCTCTCCCATTCTTTCTCTTTCATTCTTGCTTTCTTTCTTTTTTGATTCTTTCCTTTTACGAGCGACCAAAGTGATTTCGTGATAGTTCACCGAAGTAAAGATTTACGAGAACGGATATCGAAAAAGCCCCATACCCCCTGCCTTCCCCCCCCCCGCCGCCCCGATTGAACGACGTCGATATTGTTTATCGTATCGACGTAATTTCGAACGTTAACTTCGAACGATACCCACCACCATTACCACCATCATCATCATCATCATCATTGATAGAATTTTTCCTTACATCGAAATTGAAATTAATTTATTTCAAACTATTACCTATTTTTTCTTTTTCTTAATTCTTTTTCGCATTTAAACATATCTCATAATTATAATTAATCCACAATGACAATTAATTACAATGAGCAAAGTATAGAATAACTAGACAATGGAAAAGTAAAAGAAACGTTTCTTTTCTCATATATTATATTATATACTCTTTCCTTCTAAACCCCTCCTCTACCACCCCACCTCCCTCCACCTCACCCAACGTAACATAATAATCGTATGTGCATACATACGTTCATGTTCACATTCATATATAAGAAAGAATATAGTTATAAGTGATAGACAGTAGAATAATATTCACATAATACATACACGTGTATTATGGTTAGTAATATGTTTTAACGAAAAGAAAAATAAAACATAACCAACATAGAAGAATAATTATTTTTCCCATTGTTTATCGTAAAAATGATCCGACAGTAAAAAGTCAAGAAGTATTAGTAAAATAATGTTTATTCGATCGTGTTCCTGTGATGGCGAAAGATAAAGAGTGTATGAAAAAGAAAGATAAAGATAAATAGAGAAAGAGAGAGATGGACAACCCCATGGTAAAGCGAATTAGGGTCGTCGTACAATGACTTGAAGTATCATACATATACTGTGATAGTATGTAGACTGTTGTGAGGTGAACGAACACACATGTTATCAACGAGCAGCACGAGTCTCTTGCTCTTTACCTTGCCAGCCTTCTATTCCCCCCTCCCTCCCCCCCCCCTTCT
>NW_014569616.1:553827-561090 GCF_001313835.1 Polistes canadensis
CCCCCCTTCTCTCCACCACCACCACCACCACCTCCTCCTCCTTTCTCCACCACCTTCTTCTCCTCCATCATCCTCTCCTTCGCCACGACCGGATATTTTTAACGAGCCGTTCGTGCAGAGACGAAACAATGCAGAGCGTCCTGCTGTGCTTACCCTACACCATCACCATCACCATCACCATCACCATCACCATCAGTACCATCACTATAGCCCCATGTATCTTTCTTTTTCTGTTTCTTTATATTAAAAATAAAAGATACACATATGGCGATACGTTGCTGCGCTATCCTGTGGTCCCCTCCCCCTCCTCCCACTCCTCCTCCCCCCATCATAGCAAAGTTAAAATAAAATCGAATGAAATAAATAGAAATAAAAAATATATATTAGAAGATGATCTCGCGTGTACACGATTTATACGATTAATGCATGTTTTTTTTTGTTTTTTTTTTTTAACATAAATACGATGTATAACAAATGTATGTGTGTATATTCGATGTATTATTTATCTTTAGGATATGACGTATGGATCGTTTATTTTGAAAGTGGTGTGTGTAAATACATTTGCAGTCAGTAAATAATATACATTATATTAGTTTAAATTAGCATAAAAGTAATGTATATATTATATAATCAAATTACATATCGATAAATTAATAGAGAAACATTTGGTCAAATTTAATATAATTTAATTGAATATTTTTTGGAGAATGAACCAATATATGCAAACCTTTGATTTTTTTTCGAAACAACAGACAATAGATTTACATCACTTTTAAAATAAATGGTTCATATATATACAGTCAATTCTCGAGTTACGATCATTCGATAAAAAAGAAAAGAAAAGAAATAAAAAAAAAAAAAAAAGACTGTGTATATAATAAATAGAATATTATATTTATTTATCTATAGTGTGTTTTATAAATGTGTAGTCTAGTAGATGGGGACCGTGTGCAGAAAAATATGTGTTTGACTTTTATTATTATTTTTTAATCAGTCGAAATATGTCGACGTACGAGAAATAAATCACTCGTATAATTATTGACTATTTTATATACATATATACATGAATAAAAATAGAAAATACGGTTTCCCTTTTTTTTTTTCTCAATATAATATGATAAAATTGTTTTATAAATTATTTATTGTTAGTCAATATTCGTTGAATATCATTTTAAATAGTTTTTGGGTGTATGATAGAGTAACCTTTTCAATTATAGAACATGCGTTCGATTTCCATAGCAAATGATATTCTCGTATACATTATATGTACACGCTATTCGGTTATGTATTTTTGCTGTTATGCGATCTCCTCTCTCTCTCTCTCTCTCTCTCTCTCTCTCTCTCTCTCTCTCTCTCTCCTGCTCCAGGGTGTAACAATTGTCGGTAATAATGGGGAAATTGCGACGTTCTATGTGTGTATAATATTATATATATACATATACACGCTTGCTTATATTGTCGAGTTCTCTTGGCATTGTGTAACTTCGTAAGAAATTCTAATGGCGTTTGCCAACGTTGTCGTAAATTTTCCTACACGACAAAGCAAAGATAAGAGAATGCGATCGGAGGGGTGGGGGGTGAAAAGTATTTAGTTCATTCCTATTTATTTATTTATTTATTTTTATTTAATAATATTTTATTGACCCTAAAAGCCCATTAATTATAATACAATGTAGTACAATATAATATATAACAAAATGGAAATGAAAATTATGTAATTATTATTAAACTTATCATTATAATAATAGTAACGTATATACAAAGTAGATAAAAGTAAAAAGAAAATAGTATATAAAAGTATATTGGTTTTTACCATTAGATGCATTTAATTGTAAAACCTTTAAGTCGTGACGAGAAGATAGAATGATTTACACACACATGTATTATTTTCTTATGACATTTCAACGTATACACAAGTGTGTGTGTGTGTGTGTTATAATTTCTTTTTTAATTTATATACTATACGAATACTTACGTCAAATTGTTTTTAATTTCGATGTTGTGCGGACGAAAACGTTCAATTAATCAAAACTAAGTTCTAGTTGTTTTAATGTCCACAAATTTCCTACGACACTTATTTTTGTAAATAAAAGTTCTTTTAATAAAACGAAAGATAGTAAAAATTGTATTGCATTATTAAAATGACACAAAAAGAAATAAAATTTTCAATTGCTGAAGAAATCCCAATAAACGGATGAAACGTTCAATTAATCAAAACTAAGTTCTAGTTATTTTAACGTCCAAAAATTCCCTACGATACTTATTTTTAAATAAAAATTCACTTAATAAAACGAAAGATAGTAAAAATTGTATTGCATTAACCGTATTAGTAGTGTATTATCAGTTATACTACAAATAGAATGTTCAGATAGAGGATCATAAAGGATTAACGCGTTTAGAGAACAATAGTAGTTTAGAAAGAGAGAAAAAAAGAAAGAGAAAGAAAGAGAGAGAGAGAGAAATAGTTTCTCGATGAGTTGAGAATTGTCCGTCAGAGATTGTCAGAGTGTGTCGAGATGATTAGAAGGATCTAACAAATAAGTTAGAACGTGCGTATTATGTTGTGTATATCTGTATGCGTGTTATTATGGTAGTATTATTGTCATTGTATGTGTGTGGGTGTTGTCAATACGGCAATGCGATTCTATCGGTTAGCAGAGAACAGTTTGTCATGCGAGAATTGTTTTCGAGGTTACCTGAAGTAACGTGCGTTATACTACGACTAGGATGCTGTTAGGCTACCTGTAGAGAGTGAGAGAGAGAGAGAGAGATAACAGCTGTATCTTACGTAATTGGATCCGATCTAGCACGGGCCACAATGAGATGCATAGTATGTTACTAGTATTAGTGTCGACAAATACGATCTCCAGACTGTCTATCGCAACGACCTTCGATACTATTAGATCGATACCCATTGTGGTTAATGTGCTTGCTAGATCATTTCGATGTTAGAAGATCTAGGATCACTTGTATAAAGAGAGAGAGAGAGAGAATCTAGGTATTATACTTCTCATTATATATTTTATTTTTATTAATCTTGAACAATTAACAACCTATCGGATTTCTATTTGATTTATATTGTATAAGTTAAAGTTATTTATAGAAGATTTCTTTGAATATGATTAAAATAAGATAAATAATAATATTGTATTAATAATATCCCGTAATTAATATAAAAGAAAAATTTGTGTTATTTGATTTAAATAGAGATATATGATACACTAACATCAAATTCTTTATTTGTTTTCCTTACATTTGATGAATATTATATTATTCATCTTATGCAGTATATATATCTTATCTTATCTTATCTTATTTTATAAATGTTGAAAATTATTTGTTATTATTATTTTAATTATTGTTATATCAATAGGAAAGATAATTCAGTTAAATGGTGTATATATATGGATGCAATTGTTAAAATGTGAAATTTCGCGTACGTGTTAAAATAATCAACCGAAAGTATTCCGTCCAAAATTACTCGACAAATTACTCCGACAAATTTTATTTATAACTCGAGAAAATTTACGAATATTTAATACACACAATATAATATAATATAACACAATAGCGTGTAATCCATTGCATTCACATAATAATGTATGCACATTTCGTAAGATTATTTTTAAAAGGTGATTGTTTCTCTGATTGGATAGGTTGCGAGGTTGAAAAAGGGGAGCGGGGGGGAAGGGGAGGGGCAGATGATTTTCGAAAGGCAACGCGTTTTCGTATCTGTGCGATTACACATACATATATATAGCAATAGAACGTATAATTCTCACGTTTAATAATTTTCCACCGAAATGTGAATAATAATCGGAAAAATATAAATTTATGCGAAAGTCCTACGCGAAATGGCGAAAATTTACAGCTCGAATTTATAATATTTCGAATATATATATATATATATCGATAAGTGGGCGGGGTGGGGGGGATGGTAGGGGGACCGTTCGACGTGTTTTTGAACGAATAAAAGTTGACCACATAGGTACAGGTTTTAGGTAGATGGATGGGGGATGTAGGGAAAATAATTCGAGGTAACTCGGGACGCATTTTAAATACAATAGAGTAGTATTAAACAAAATATAGTTATATATAATCGCGCTTAATGAAAATGAAAACGAATGGAGTTTATGATGATAATAATAATAATAATAATAATAATAATAATAATAATAATCACATTATCGTTATTATTAATATTATTATTATTATTATATTGTTGATTTGAAATATTTCTTTTCGAGATAGATGATAGAGAGATAACATTCATATTTATTTCCAATGAGTAATAAGTATACTGATATATTTATATTATATTCTAGATTGTAAGACGATAGCGGAAAACGATCGTTAGTTGGTTTCGCTTGATCGAGTAGAATCATTGACAAAAAATAATTACAAAAAAAAAATGAAAAAGAAAGAGACAGAGAGAGAGAGAGAAAAAGAAAATAAGAAACAACGAGTTGTTATTTCTACGCTTCACAACAACCATTTCCTGATTGCACTTGACGAAGCTTCATTTAGTTTCGAAATTGTTTCTTCGATGACCTATCCACGAAATATTTATTTAATTACTATGTAAGAAATATACTTTGGTCGTTGTTTCGATCGTTTTTTTTTTTTTAGATGAAAGAAAACGAAAGGAAAGAAGGGCGGGGGTGGGCTGGAGGAGGGAGGAGGAGGAGGAGGTGATAAAGAGACACGAAATCTTTCTACTCTTGAGACCCACCCGGAAATGGGAGGAGTAGTAATAGTAGTAGTTTCTCTTGGAAATCATAAAACGGATGGTTAGAGGTAGTACTTTGATTTGATGTTTAACGAGTTCTCTTGAAAAAACTTTCCTATAACTACTTTGATTTTCAAGTCGTACGTTTTTTCTTTTTTTTTTCTTTTTTCTTCTTCTTCTTCTTCTTCTACTTTTTTTTTTTTATTATTATTATTATTTTTACGCGTTACGACCTTGTCCCAAGGTACAAAAAAAAAAGGTGACGAGGAGGGGGAGAGGGTGGGTGTTAGTTCGGTTCATCTCTCGTAGCAAAGATAAGAAAAATTTTTCTCGGAGAATTGTTGGATAAGAAAAAGGAAAGATAATAAAAGAAAAAAAAAAAAGAAAAAAAAAAAAAAGGAAAGAAAAGGAAGAGAAGCAGACGGAAAAAAGGGTGAGAGAGAGAGAGAAAAAAAAACAAGAAAAAAAGAAAGAAAGGGTGGATAAGGTAGGTTCGTCGAAGTTACCATTCTTACACCATCCTCTCAGCATTCCTTCGTTTCCCGAGCTTTTCGCCGACTTGGCATAGACGCCACTCCACCTCCACCCCCACCTCCACCCTTACACCCTTCAGCACCCTTTCTACTCTGTTCTACTACTGCAAGCTCGTCGTTCCTTGGCCTTCGATCTTTATAGGTTTCCATATTTTACGAGTAACACGGCTGGGTTACACAACGTACCCCCCTTCCCCTTCCCCCTCCCTTCCGTTTCCAAGCCGAATGCTAAGGTAAAGGGCGGCAACGCGACCTATTGTTCTTGCCCTATTCTTAAGCCGCCACCATCACCACCACCACCACCATGTGATCATCGTCTCTTAGAATCTTCACCCCCATTGCAAACCCCTAAAACCTTTCTCTCTCAACAACATCATCCCAAGCAACCTTTACTACCTAACTTAACTTTAGCTTATGTGTTTTAACCACTTCAAATACTTTCTTTTCTCGTTTTTCTTCCTTTCTTTTCTTTTCTTATCTTTTCCCTTACCTTTCTCTCAATTTTTTTTTCTTCAAATATCTTTAAGAACGTGGCAACGTTTTTTTTATTGAGTTCGAAGGTGGTTCTATGAATGCGAATTCAAAAGATACCTTTCTAAAACACACCCCCTTAACATCATTCCTTCTTTACCAATCATCAACACCACCATCACTTTTACTTACTTCTTTTCTTCTTTCTTTCTCTCTTTTTTTTTTTTTTTTTCGAATGTAAATTTTCCAATGTATTTTTTTTTTGTTCTTCTTCCTTTTTTTTTCAATCCTTTGCACTTACTTTTTTATTATATATATATTTTTGTTTGTTTATTGTTCTTTAAATGCATTTGTTTATTTCTATTTGACGATCTATCGTTTATCTCGTCTGTTATAAATTACTTTTATTTCTCTTCGTGGAAATACTTTTTGTACGAATTCTTTTTTCTTTTCTTTTCATTTATTTATTTATTTATTTATTTATCTATCGAATTTAAATGTAGATTTTTATTTTCACTTTCATTCTGAGATTCCATTTACGTTCTGTTGTTCATTCTCGATAAATACATTGTATCCTTATCATTCGTCAATTTTATTTATTTAGTTTCAATATTATAATCGTACATTTAGTTTACCTAAGTCGTTTTAAAATTACGATCTAATCGTTAAATATATTATTTTTACACGTATAATAAATATATTTGTACGTGATCTTATACACACTATTAGATATATAAATATAAAATAATTATTTAATATAAATTATTATATATAATATCAAATGCAATATTAAATTATTATATAAAAATAAATTATTATATATAATATTAAATGCAATATTAAATTATTATATAAAAATAAATTATTATATATAATATTATATGCAATATCATGTATGTGTGTCGCGGATAGATTAATGTATGATAATATTAATCGTATTTAACGTGGTTCCTATACTTTGCGATAGTAAGAACAAAATCGATAAAACCGTCAGTCTATTTCATAGTGTTTCGTAATAAGCCGATTAACGCGTTAATCGTTATGCTAGACGGTGTACGTAAGTTCAAAATCCATATATATATATATATATATATATATAGATAGATAGATAGATCTTATGCACGAATTAACCTCTAATACGATCTTTCGATCGTTCAAGCATAAAGTTAATAGGGCTGCAATATACGCTGGCATATATCAGATTCGTTCGTAGACACGATAATACGTGGTATCCGTATATGATCATCATCCTATCCTCGTTCATGCGAGTTAATATACAAAGCGATGAAAAACGATATTACATATATATATGGATATGGGTTTATCGATATTTACTTTTAAATATTATTTCAAAAGTTATTTCTCTTTAAGGGATAACCGAAGATTAGAAGAACATTATGTTTTTTTTTTGTATTTATATTACATGTTTTTAATAATAATACGAGTTTATATTGAGAATTATATACGTATATCAAGATTAATTAGAAATTTTTTTATTTCAAACGAGATCAAATTTCTATCGATTTAATA
>NW_014569616.1:562575-564443 GCF_001313835.1 Polistes canadensis
TAATGTTATCCGTAGAATTGTGATTAATATATGTGATTTTTAAATAAATTAAACTTTAAGCTCAAATAACTTGTAAACTAATAGATTTAGCGAAAAATTATAAGAGACCTTTTTTGTAGAGCGTTAAATTCTCCATGAAAATATGTATGAATCATCATGATAGATTCATTTATTTCTGAATAATAAAATTTCTAAATAACGAAGGACATTTCTCTCATATTATTTCCATAAGAAACTTAGGTTGGAATGCGGACTATCTTAGAGTTGATATTAAGAGTTCAAATTTTCAGAGAATTTTTTTTTATAGATTTGGAAGCTTGTGAGCCCCTGGGAGCCAAGACATTTGAAAATACCCCTGTTAAGGACCACCCTAATATATATATATAATCAGGTTTTTATTGCACAACTTACAAAGTTTTTTACAATGTCTTATCATTATTTCACTTATATTTATCTCCAATTTTTGGTTTATTCTCAACTCACCCCTCCTCTACCAATTATTATCAACCCTCTTAAAATTAAACTATCTATAACTATAACTATCCAAATCTCACTCGAGCTCGTCTTCGACTTCCCTCCCATTTTCCTCTGCCCTCCTTCCTTTACACAGCTCCTCAACTTCTCTGAAAAATTGGAAGAATAATTATAATTTTAAAATAAACAATAATTTTTCGATAATATTTTTCGGAATAAGAACAACAAGTTTTAACTTAATGGATACTTGTATAGAAAAATGAAGGAAATGATCTGACAACAAGAAGAACAACGATAATAACAATAACAACAAATTCGTTGCATAATTAATCATTTCATTTTGAAGAATCTGCATTATTCCCTTTATGGGACATATTTTTTTTTTTTTTTACGACCGTCCTCCTTATTTAAAACTTATTATTACATTTTTCAGCAGTTATTATGATTGTATTTGTATTATTTTTTTTGTTTTTGTTTTTAATACGTGAACTAATTTAAAAAAAATTGTTAGAGATAACATTCTTCATTTTGTTTTTTTTTTAAATCCTTTTGACACGTCCTCCGATTCCATTTATCGGTATAAATAATTTATAATTAATCGAATTAATATGAGATTAATTAAAAGGTAATATGAAACAAATGAATAAATTCGATTGGACTCGACCGACCTTTTCTTCTGTTTTTCTTTTATTTTTTTCTTTTTCTTTTTCCTACTTTAAGACAAAATGATTATAAAACATTTTATTTCATTTTCATTTTACCGTTCTCTTATTTTAATTCAAACGGCGAATGTGCTCGTTGTATATGAAAGAAAGATTATAATATCATATTATAAAAAGCGTTAATACGCGAGGAAAAAGAAAAAGAAAAAGAAAAAAGTAGTGGGCAAGAT
This sequence comes from Polistes canadensis, assembly GCF_001313835.1. Taxonomy (NCBI): domain Eukaryota; kingdom Metazoa; phylum Arthropoda; class Insecta; order Hymenoptera; family Vespidae; genus Polistes; species Polistes canadensis. The sequence continues at coordinate 563,942 of NW_014569616.1, forward strand.
AAAAATTATTAAAAATTTTCCTAAAAAGTTATTATCTCGTATCATTAAAACCCATTATACGTATCTTACGTTATTCTTTCGTGTACTTAATGAGGTTATAATTGTATCTATAATTATGAAAGTAATTTGAGTCATATATTTCTTCTTTCGAGATATTTCAAGCATTACATTCGAATGTTAACAATAAATGAATTCTATATTATAATATTGAAATAACAAACATATATTATATATCTAACCGTTCATTTATCAAAAATATCTCTAGTCAAAATTACATTGAATTTCATTTCATTTAATGTGGTGTGAAATAACTGATAAACTTATTTTCTTTTATTTAGTATTTCTCTCGTCCAAAAATTACAATTTTTAATGATGAAATTTAACAGGGAACTTGGACATGAAAGAAGTAGAACTATGTTTGATTTAGTTGGACGTTTCGTCCTTTTATTGGGACTTCTTCAGCAACTTAATCTTTACAGTTCAGCGTCTTTTTTCATTGAGT
>NW_014569616.1:565488-568056 GCF_001313835.1 Polistes canadensis
TAATCCAATAGAAATTACATTTTGTAATGCAAGTGAAATTATTAATTTTTTAAAGTTCACTTTGATTGTTTTCAGATTGTGCAATCTTTTTTTTTTTTGAATCCAATAGAAATTACATTTTGTAATGCAAGTGAAATTATTAATTTTTAAAGTTCACTTTGATTGTTTTCAGATTGTGCAATCTTTTTTGTTTTTTAAATCCAATAGAAATTACATTTTGTAATGCAAGTGAAATTATTAATTTTTAAAGTTCACTTTGATTGTTTTCAGATTGTGCAATCTTCTTTGTTTTTTAAATCCAATAGAAATTACATTTTGTAATGCAAGTGAAATTATTAATTTTTAAAGTTCACTTTGATTGTTTTCTGATAGTGCAATTTGTTTTTTTGAATCCAACAGAAATTACACTTTGTAATGCAAGTAAAATATTAATTGAAAAAAAAACAACTCACGGACTTTTGGATTCATCCTAATAAAATAATTATCGTTGGAATATTTTTCTATTTTATTTTTGTTGATAAAAGTATATTTTTAAATAGTCGCATTAACAAAATGTAATCGTTAGCGATCATTTTCATAAGAAACAGGTTTTGTGAGTATAATTATCCGATGATTGCTGGAACGATTTTGAATACGCTTCGAATAAGGATTATTTTTATATACGAATTATTATTATTATCTTTTTTTTTTCCTCGAGAAAAATTAATATGCGTAATCATAAGCGCATACTCGTAAGCATAAGTTAATAGAAATAATACCTCTGTTAGGAAAATAAGTTTGTTTTTTTTTTTTCTAAAGTTTCCTTACGTAAGTTAATTTTTCAGCAAACCTCGTAGAGATACTTTTTTTTTTTTCTTTTCCTTCTACGATTAGTATTCTTTCTCAGTTGTATCATTGTCTTTTTATAGTTTTGTTCTTTCGCATTTATAGTTGCCTTGTATTCTCAGATCGTCTTTCGCCAATCTTTGAGTTAGACTTTGCATTTGAAATTTTTCTTTAGTCATTCCAACAGAATAATTTTTTCTTTTTTTCCTTCTTCAATCTTTAAAGGCTGCGAGTGAATTTAATTTAATAAAGAAAAATCAATTCTAATTAATACGAAACGATACGATACGAAACGATACAATCTTCTTCACGTAAAAAAGTTATTATTCACTTACATGTCTTACATATTTATAAAAAAAAATTCAGAGAGAGAGAGAGAGAGAGAAAAAGAACCGTGGACAATATCTTTCCATTCTGTGAATAAGTCACGTAGGGTGTTCGGTTTTATAGTAATTGACCGTGAATAACTCGCAAATGCAACGTACTAATTATAGCACCAGAAAAATCCACCAACGTCGAATACCACGTGATTGAGTCATCACTGTGCGAGGTATTCAACAGCAAAATAACAACACCAACAACCAACAGAGATGCAGATACAGATATAGCTACATCTACATCTATAGCTATAGCAACAACACTAGCTGCACAGTAGTTGCATGGTAGATGCACAGTAGATGCACAGTAGTTGCACAGTAACGAGAACATCGATGCGAGAAAGTAACGAGACACGAACTGAAATATACATATATCTCTGGCTTTCTATTGGTAAACCCTCCCCCCCTTGTCCCTCCCCTCCTTGTCTCTCCACCCCCCTTTATCTCCCCCTCGTCATTCCTCTTTTCCTCTCTCTCTCTCTCTTCCATCGCCTTTTAATTATGCGAGCTTGACGACACTCGTTATCCCTGGACACAACACTAGATTCAGTATTTTGTTTGAACGTAGTAGTAGTAGTAGTAGTAGTAGTAGTAGTAGTAGGAGTAGTGGTGTATGCTTTCGTTCATCAGTCGACGACAAATCATTCTGAAAAATCGTTAAATTCCTAGCTCAGTCGTATTATTCTTTGAAAGCTTAAAAGCTTCTGCAGATTTATTCGCAATTTTGTTTCTTTATGTTTCTTTTTTAGACTTTTTTTTTTTAAATATGTAATATGTTCGTTCGTTCGTTCGTTCGTTTGTCGTTTTTTCTTTTTCTTTTGTTTTTTTGTTGATATAATTATTATTATTATTGGGGAGATAATGATTAACGTTAATAATTAATTAGAATAAATAAATAAATAAATATTTTGTCGATTTAATTAACGTGCTAATGATTAGTAATAATTATTTGTTAATGACTAGTTAATTATCGGTAATAATTAGGTGTAATCAATAATTCGGTACGATTAATTAATGGTTATTTATTTAACGAACAAATTTGTTCATATGATTGGGATATATGCAGCCGCCAGATAACGCGACCTGTCGTGACATTTTTATTTATATTTATATATATATTGTATATTTAATAATACACACACATATATATTAAGGTTACTATTTAACAATTTATAAAAATCTAAATATTATATCGTACAATCAAAACTTTTTTGCGAAAATCAATAAATCTCGAATGAAAAATGTACAATTATTAATTTGAAATATTATACGCGACATTATTATTATTATCAATAATATTATATTTTACTTCGTATAATTATATATATATATATATATATATATAATACGTTAAAATTAAATTCGA
>NW_014569616.1:569326-570673 GCF_001313835.1 Polistes canadensis
TATTTTCTTTAATTTAAAAATAAATAATGTAAATTTTGATACGTTTCAATATCAGATTTATTACAAATTACAAATACGCGAGATTATTTGACTTAACGTGATGTATATATATATATATATATATGTATAATAATATGAAATTAATATTAAATATATATTAATATGTCTTCATTCTTATTCTTATTATACGATGAAATAAATAAAACGCGAATGAAAATTTGTCTCGCGTTCGTTAATTTTGTTTTTTTTTTTCTTTTTTTGTTCGTTTTTCATTAGGAAAATAAATATAGGATTATATAGGATTTTTATTAACTGATGATTATAATGTCAACTATGGGGAAAGTTTAAGAACGTTCGAACCTATCTACCCTTTCCAAGCTTGGCTTATAATTAACACGCTGCTTTACCAAAGACCGTTATCAAAAGTTTCTTGCTGTGGTATAATCAGCGATCCCCCATTGTTATCTTCGGAAACGGCTTTTGTTACGAATACATGGAGTTACGATGCTTTTATATGTGCACACGTCGTTAGAATAGAAAATGTGAGAGAATTAGTGTGAGAGAGAGAGAGAGAGAGGTACAAAAGTACATACATGGAATTAGGATATTGCGTGTATTCGTGAAGAAAAAAAAGAAAAGAAAATAATACTAAAATATGTTCGAGCAAACGAGGAAATGATTTGCACACCCTTTTTCTTGTTCTTTTTTTTTTTTGTAATAATAGCGTTCATTTTTTTCTTTCAAACATCTTCTTCATTCATCGTCTCTCGTCTATTTTTCGAAATATTTTATTTCAATTTATTTTTATGTATAACTCTTTGAATCGGGGGGAGGGAGGGGGGATTGTGTAATTATTATAAATTTGAATGTAATAAATATAATATTTATCGTTATAACAGTTCATTTTTACAGAAATTTCGTGTATACCTAATTTGTATCGTGGAATTAATCAAAAAAAAAAAAAAAAATAAAAAAGAAAAAAGAAACATTAATCTTACAATTAATATTTTGTTGTTGTTGCAAATAATAAGACGTGTGTGATCATTCGACCGAACGTTTCAAGTTTAGCGTTAAAAATAATCACGCATCTATGAACGATTGAGAAGTATGATAATGCAGCTGGAAATATATTATATGCGTCAGCTATTTATGAATGACGTGTGCCAGTTAAAGCGTATTAAAAAAAAAAAAAAAAAAATAAACACGTATGGAAAAATAATGACCGTAAGACGACTCTCCGTATATCATGCTCTAATATTTAATAAAAAAAAACATATATAAATAAGAAATAAATAAGATAATAATAAATAATATATATATATATTATGTGTACTCTCGTATATCATG
>NW_014569616.1:572308-574349 GCF_001313835.1 Polistes canadensis
AATCCAGAAAACTACATATATATAAATTTGAAATAAAATATAAAACGATAGAATTTTTGTTTCAGTGTAAAAAAAAAAAAAAAAAAAAAAAAAAACGAAAATACACAAATGAAAGAGAAAGAAAAACAAAAAAATAGAGAAACGAAAAACAAAATGCGTTGCATCTAGTAACGCGATGGGGTATTCTTTTACGACAAAGGTAGAAAATAGGGAGGTATGGTTATGGTGGTGGTAGTAGTAGTAAATGGTGGTGGTAGCAGCAGCAGCAGCAGGTGTAGCCAGTCAGTTTGGCGTCAGTTGTGTTGTTCTGTATATCTTTGTTGTTCGCATTTACGCACGCGATGTCATGTGAGTTTTTTGTCACAGAAAATACCACCCCCCCTCTCTCTCCCATCACCTAACACCACCACCGGTATCAACCAACCCCTTACTGTCACCTTTTCTTCCTTCCCCCTTCTGACCCCCTTCCCCTCCCCCTCACCACACGTCACCTTGGCTCCGTCGTGTCTCACATAACGATGTCTCGCGTGACAATAATCGGAGGGTTGGAAGGAGGGAAGGGTTAATGGTGGTTGGTACAAAACAAATACAAAAACAATGCGTATCAGGTATACGTATGATTAAGGGATGTGATGGGGACAAAGAGGGGATGAGAGGGACGTATGCGTATAACTGGGAACGTCCAATAAAATTGAATACACACAAAAAAAAGAAAAAATAATGAATAAAAGAAAGTAATACGAATCATTGAGAAAAATAATTAATACGATCGAATATTAATCCAAATTCGAATAAATAAAAATACGTAGTGCGTATTCTTGTTATAAATCATAAGTATATATGTGTGTCTGTGTGTGTATGTGTGTGTGTGTGTGATCATTTTTTAATTTGTTATCGAAATCGACTCAATAATTTTCGAGCCCCACAATTAGCAGATATTATTATTAAATAAATAATATCTGTTATAAATCTTGTTATAAATCATAAGTGTATATGTATGACTGTGTGTGTGTGCGTGTGATCATTTTTTAATTTGTTAACGAAATCGACTCAATAATTTTCGACCCCGCAATTAACAGATATTATTATTAAATAAATAATTAATTATTATGTTACCTTATATGTGATGCATGTTTGTGTGTTGTGTGTTTGTGTGTCTTCGTGATAAGATCGAAATCGGGGGGCGTAATGTTAACCCAGTTACGATAGTTTACACAGAAGACGTGTCATGCACACACCGATCAACCGTAAATCGTCTCTATTCTCTCCCCCACCCCTCCCCCTCCCCCTTCTCCTCCCCCTCTCCCAATCCCGTTTATCTATCTATCTAACTATCTCTCAGCATCTTGCATGGCTTTCACGTAGTTACTCAATTATAACGAGTTAGGTTCGCATCAAAATACGTAAGACGCGTTTAATTGGCCGATTAGTATTATTCATTTTCACCAAGTTAAACATCTACTTCCCCGACGTATTATATTCCCTGACGCAACCACCATCACCACCATCATCATTACCACCATCGCCACTTTTACTACCCCTGACGATAAAGTAAATCTCGTTTGGTATTATATACTCTATCTCGTTTTTTCGCTATATAAATATACCATTTTTTTATTTTTTATTATTTTTTTAATTCACGTTCTTTCTTTCATTCTTTCTTTCTTTTTTCTTTTTTTTTTTTTTCTTTCTTTCTCTTTCTTTCGCGTTAGTAACAACCTTTATACCGTTAATTACTCCGTTAATTAAAACCAGCAGGAAGCTTAAGTTACGTTTCTTTTATTTGTCTACTCTCTACTTTACTCCTTCAATCCCACCTTTCCCTCCTCTCCAGCCTTCTCTTCCACCCCCTATCACTACTCATCTTGTGTTTTTTTTTATCTCTTTTTCATATGTGTATATATATATATATGTATGTATATAAGATAAAATATTTAAATTAAATCGTAGAAATATATTTCGTTCATGAATTATTTCAATGATTTTCGATTTTAAATGACCCATCTTGTATATCTTTCTCTCTCTCTCTCTCTCTCTCTCT
>NW_014569616.1:574549-579685 GCF_001313835.1 Polistes canadensis
ATATATATATATTTTGTTTGTTTCGTTAGAAAACTCAAAACTTTTCGTTATAAAGTGTAAATTTTTTGTCTGTGTGACGTATACAGAATGTTAAATTTTATGTTAAATAAAGGGATCGCAATATCGTTATCGTTATCGATTCAAACGTACGTTTTATATATTTAACTATTTATATTCCGGATACCTTTTTTCTTTATCGTACCAACTGTATACGTATGGTAAATAATTAACAACGTGCCCGCCCCAGACCCACCAGACCCCCCCCCCTCCCCTCTCCTCCTTTTTATTCTCTTCGCGTATCATTTCTTTATTTTTTCTCCGTTTATGGGGATATTTCATTATATTATTATTACTCGTTGTTATATTATTTATTCTTATTCGTATTCGAGACAAGAATCCGAAAAAAAAGTAATACGGGGAAAGGTGAAAAAAAGATTTGAAGTTTCCCGTAATAGATGAAAATGTTTCTGCGTTCAGGGAATTATGGTAAAATGTAGAAATCAAGTCGGTGATAGAAAATTTGACGATAACTATAATAGCTTGATTAGCTATGCGTTTTGAACGTTGGTATAAAAGCAGGAAAGTAAGGAAAGAAGGGGTGATTTTTAAACGCAACCTCCTTCCTCCTCCCCCTACACCTACACCTTAACCTTCTTTATTATTTTTTCGTAATCCTTATGCGTAAAGGAGTTAAACTCATTTGGAGAAAATCTCATGGTACGAAATCGTAAACGTGATCAAAATATCGATTAAAATGCTAATCGGTAATTACTACGATTCTAACGGGTGAACAGCGGTCGAAAGAAGCAAAGGAAGAATGAGAACAAGTAATAGTAATAGTAGTAGTAATAGTAGTAGTAGTAGTAGAAGAAGAAGAAGAAGAAGAAGAAGAAGCTAGTTATGGTGGTGCTGGTGCTAAAGTAAAGCGTTTTTGTAATGCATGGAATAATTAAAATTACAGTAAAGCAAGTAAAAGCAGATGGTGGTGGTGGTGGTGGTGGTGATGGTGTACCGGTGCTTTTGTAGGAAATTACGTAAATGTACTTTTTAACCTTTTGACCATCCCGAAATGTTGTTCTACCTTTTAAAAAATGAACGAATTCGAAAGAATTAAACATACATTATTGTACCTTCAACTAACTCCGTCCTGCCACCCCCTAGGTGTACTTTGTCACGTTTTAAACGTGTTTGAAATAATTATTTAAAAAAAAAAAAACAAATAAACGAACGAACGAACGAAAAATAAAGGAAGGGCCATCGAATTTGATTCTTCGATTTATTCGATTGGTACGTTGTACAAATAATTGTACCGATTGGGTACAAACAGAGATATTGTTATTTGGACAAATATCATTTGTTTTTAATCAGAGACGATTGTTAAACATCGGAGTCTTGTTTATTCAATCGCAGCAAAGCAACGGGTGATGGAAAATTGACGTAAATATACATGTGTACATGTTATATATATATATATATATACTACATACAATATATGTAATATATGTTGTTCTCATCGATATCCATTTGATAAAACAATAATATTGTAAAACCACTTTCGTTAACGTTTTATCATATTAATATTCTTTGCTTTTTTTTTTTCTCTTTCTTTCTTTATTTCTTTCATATTTACTTTTGTTCCATTTATTTTTAAAAATTTTGTGGTCTCTTCTTTTCTTCTCCTTTTTTTTGTTATCGAATACAACAAATGCATTTGCATTTCCCTTCTCATTATACATCGTTCACTCGTTTCTAATGATACAAAAAAATAAATAATAAATATCGAGCACGAGACAATGTTGTTGCTTAAATCAAAATCAAATTGAATAATATTCGTGCTATTTAATTGTCTAATCTTAAAAATTTATTCGATTAAATCACACATATAAACACAGATATTTATTAATTGATAGTTATTTAACTTTATCATGTAATGATAATACATAAAATATTTACATATTCTCTTATTTAATATTACGTATATAATAAATTATTCGTTTAATAAATATATTTAATTATAATAAAACTATTATATAAAATAAATATATATATTATATAAACTATTCATTTTATAATTATATATATAATATATTAATAACTTATAATATGAACACTATTCTCACTTTTAAATAAATTAATTATTCATTTAAATTGACCCAATTTTTTGAACTACTCACAGTAACAACAAGTGTACACGAAATGATCAATAGTTTTTAAATGTCAAACATAAACATTGTATATATATACATATACATATTAAAAAATGCAGTAAACAGGAACTGAATACACTTGAAACGTATCCACCTATCGTTTTACAACGATTCCATCGCAATACAATTTGCATCATTCTATTTTGAATTATCTGCGGAGAAACAGGATTGAATTTGCACCTGTCAAATATTTTGACCCAGTTACATTATTAACAATAATAATAATGGGGAAAGAAATTTATTGAAAGATGTACACTATTCGTCAAATTGAAATTTAATCAAATGAGAACCGATAAAAAAAATCCTTTTAAGATTAAACGATACTAAACTTTCTTCCACGGTTTTGCATAATTATTTTTGCCACCTCGAAGCTCCAATTTTTACCTCAATTTCTTCCGAGATCATGAATTCGTTTTCCTTCTCTCTCTCTCTCTCTCTCTCTCTCTCTCTTAATATATATACATTTCTCTTTCATTCTATTTTTATTAGTGCCGGAGTGTAAAAGTATCTACCGTAACGATACTTTATTTTATTATACAACCAGGACCGGTACTTATGACTCGAGTTTTTCCATGAGTAAGAAAAAAGAAGGTTATGGGGGGGGAGCGAAGAGGGAGGGGGAAGAGAAATAAAAAATAGTAGAAAGAATAGTATTATATATATATATATGTGTGTGTGCGTATTTCTTTCCCAATCATCCCCCATAGAACAGAATAGAAAAGTTTTCAACTAAGGTGAGAGGACTTTCATTCGGTGGGTTATTCTTTTCATTATATTTTTTTGTTTTCTTTTTCTATTTTTGTTCTTCTTCTTCTTCTTATTCATTCGGTCATCCACCGATCCAATATAACTTTTTAAAACGCGTTAACCTTATTAACCTACGTCGAATATTTTATTTAACGTTAGAACCACTTCCTGTCTTGCACCCCCCATGTTGTCCCCCTGTCCCTTGACCCCCCTCCCATAGGTATGATAAATAGTCGAGTGGGGAGAAAATATAATAACGCAAAGTGCTTTCTTGGATAATTTCTGATATAAACTGTGTGAACTTTTCGAAACTTTCGTTGGAAGGAAATAAAATAAGAGGAAAAGGAAATGCAACGCTTTCCATCCAAAGTTATATTATATATATATATATAAAATAGAATGAGATAGAAAAAGAATAAAAGAAAAAAAAGAAAGAAAGAAAAAAAAATACGTAAAGTAGATAGTATTGGTGGGGGGCGAAGGAGAAAGGGGGGTGGGGTGGGGGAGGAAAAGTACAATGGTTCGTCTGCTCGCTCGAAAAAGTTTCGTTGTGATTTTTTTTTTTTTTTTTTTAAATGAGAATTCAAAGGCTAACTTTTTTATATTCGTCCCATTTAATTTCGGTGGATGCGTATGTGTTACGTAATTTTGCCCTTCTTTTTTAATACTTTTAACAATTCAAGTATAATTATTTCGCCAGCTTTAGGTAGACGGGGTTATTTTCACAAATAAACGAAATTCATATTTTAAATGGGTAACATATGTATAAATACATACTTAAAAATATGTCTGAATTTTCTATAGGCAATTATACAGACAATTCATGCTAATCTTATAAAATTAAACGTAATACGTTATATCTTAATTAAAATAAAAATTGTAAAAAATATATTACACATATATATATATATATATAATTATCAAATGAATAATATGTTTAATGCGTATATACATATTATATAGTGTATGGAATATTTAGAAAAATTGTTTCAAATTGTTTAATTATAAATATAATATCCAGTAAATATTAGTTTTTTTTTATTGATTCGAAATAATCATAGTGTATCGAATCCTGTACGTGTTTTTAATTCAAATGTCGGATTTATCAAGGAAAAAAAGTGTATTTGATAATAATCACACACACACACACATATCAAATACGTTGATGAAAGACCGAATATTTAAGTTTATTTTTATACATTAATATTTCGTGACATACACCAAATGACAATGTAAATCCTGACATTATATAATTTGGATTTTTTTACTGTAACATATGATATATACTTATGTTATGTTATATACATTAATATAGGATACGTTTTTAAATTCTTTCTTTCTTTTTTTTTTTTTTTTCATTGAAAAGATGTGAAAAGTCAAGGGGGGAAAGAAAGGGGTATTAGTTAGAAATCAAATATTGAATATTTCGTAGGAAACGATAATTGTCATGGTTGTACTCGTTAAAAAGGGTCAATTAGGTATAACGTGTAATTACCGAGGAGCAATTGGAGCATCGTTAAAACCGTTAAATCCAGGCTTCGAGGGTCTTCTACTTATCCTTTTTAACGTAGTGTACACGTTCCACCGGTTTTTCACTCAAAGTGACCGTTGCTTCTCTGACCCTCTGTGTCAGCAGGGCCACCCTTTTACCACTCCCCCATTTCTCGATCATTATTACAGGCAATATGGGGAAAACCCTACAGTTTAACGCGGGTTTTAACGATTACAAAATTAATGACTGTGTTAATATTTCCCCGATACGTTTGATTGATCCTTTTTTTTTTTTTCGGATCGTTGCACCTTTTAAACGAAAATCCAATCCCAAAATTTCATTCGAACGTTCCAACTTCTTTCTTTTTTTCTTCTTGTTCTTTTTCTTTTTAAGCGTGTGATCAATTTGTCGAAAAATTTTTTATACATATATTAGGAGGAGGTGGTCCTTATTTATATAATTTTGACATTTTTTTCCCCCTCTAGATATATTCTAAATACATAAACAACCAAAATTCTTTTCAATTTTCAGCTCTTTATTTTAAATATTAATTTATAAAAATCATAACTCTGGTAAAGATTGATGAATCAATTTGAAATTTGATACAGTTCTAGGTTATACTATTTGAAATAATTCTTAAATATTACAAATTTTTAAATTCATTACTTTCTTATATAGTAAGTCAATAAA
>NW_014569616.1:580309-587337 GCF_001313835.1 Polistes canadensis
TTTAAAACGTCTGATAAAATATTAACTGTCGAATGAGGAAGAGATTACTGACTATAACCCCTCCTCCCCCTCCCCCCGTCACCACCACCACCCACTCTCTATTGGTTTCAATTTCTTTTTTATTTTTCTGTTCTGTTCTATTCGCGTATTTAAAAGAAAAAAAAGAAAAAAAAGAAAGGGAAGGAAAAAATATATTTTATAATTTCGATATACACGAGAATAGAAGAAAAGAGAAGTATTGGACGACGAAAATGCAGGGGGGAAAAAAAAAGAAAGAAAAAAAGGGTTTCTCTCCTCGCGTATTATTTTTGTATCCATCGTTTGACGCGCTTTTAAAAGCAATTTATTTTTGAAATGTTAAAAACTTTTATGAATTGGTGATGGAATAAGAGAGAGAGAGAGAGAGAGAGAGAGAGAGAGAGAGAGTGATGACAGAAGTGTGGTAAAGGGGGTAGGGAGGGAAGAGGATAGGAGGGGGGTCGTGAAAATATAAAACGGAAAAATTGAGTTGTTCCCGTACGTTGCGAGAAACCCATGTGTGTACTACAATATTTTTCATTTACATTAATCAAACGTTAAACACGATTTTTTTTGTAAACAGAAAAAAGAAAAAACAGAAAAAAGAAAGAAAGAAAAAAAAAAGGAGGATAAATTGCTTAGTCATTTGGATAAAGAAAGAAAAGGAAAAAGAGAATCACGAAGTATAAAATATAGAAGAATGGGTTTATTATTCTTCTATCGTGAAACAAACCGTCCTGTTAGTTCGACGAAAGTGTAAACCCCATACGTTGAAAGCACGTGCTCTCATTCTCTTTCTCGAAAAACTTTATGCTTTCGATAATATTTATCGTTTCTCTGTCGTCGGAGAAAATCAATGCAAACACCATAAAACTCTCTACTCGCTACGGGGAGGGGGGAGGAGGATAACATAGATATGCGTGAATTACCAACACATTAACATTAACATTTTTGTATTTTTCTGTGTATACGTGTGCATACGTGTGTGCTATAATAAATTAAAAAATAAAATAAATTACAAAAAATAAAAAGAAGAAATAATAATATATATATATATATAAAAGAATATTTTTCACGAAAATTCCTAACGAAAGTATAATAATAATCATGAACAAAAGAAGGAGGATGAGAAAAAAGAAGATAAGCAGGAGAGTGAGAGTGGGTGGGTGGGTGGCTGATGAAGGTTCTTTCGATCGTGAATTTATTGGAAACCTCTCGTTAAACGCGGATAACACACATCATCGAGCATACTCATGCTTGTTGGATTTTTCCGAAAAATCCTTCAACAGCCGTAGTTTTATATACAAAGTGCTTGTGCGTTTCCCAATTAAATGGATTTTTTGTTATTAAATATTTGAAATATTTGTTGTCTATCCAATGCGAAACCATTATATGAAATAACGTGAATGATTGATTTGTATTCCTGATAATAGATAATATTTTCAACTCGTACGTAGAGACCCCTCTTCCTTCTTACCCCCTTTCCCCGATTAAATATTATCTTTTCTTTTTTAATTATTATTATTTTTTGTTTGTCCTGTAATTAAAAGTAACGCATTGAAGATAATGAGAAAGAAAGAAAAGGTAAAGAAAAACAAAATAATTAAATGGGGTCAGCATAGTTACCCTACGTCATGGGAAAATAAGACTTTCGTAATCTCGAAAAAGGAAAAAGGAAAAAAAATGCTTCGGTGTGGAAAACAAAAGGTGTCGTGACATTTATCAAGCGAGATTTCATCGAATTTCAGTTCTTACTGATGTTGTTAATGTTCGACGACGACAACGACGACGATCATGATGATTGAAATAATAGCACGAGAAAAATACAAAGATAGAAATAGAAAGAAATCAAATGTAAATAAGACAAAGAAAAACTAAAATGAAAAAGGAAAAGGAAAAATAATGTTTCAATGAAATGGAAGAAAAGGATACTTAGGAGGATTGAGGAATCCTATTAAGTGGTCGTCATGGTTTTTTCTCTTCATTCGCGAGCCACGATGTTTCGAAATGGGTCAGATCGGAAATAAAACGGATGCGGAAGTGAAATAGCAACGATAACGTAAAACAAGTAGTAGTAGTAATAGTAGTAGTAAGGTATGCAGTTCAAAGAGAGAAAAAAATAGGATAGTTGAGAGAACGAAAGAGAAACGTGAAGAAAAAAGGGTGGAGAGGGGGGGTGGGGTGGTGGTTTGAAAAGGGCTTCTTCAAAAGGGTCGAGAAAGGAAGCAATAAGGGGAGGGGAAAAGGGAGAAGAGGAGAACGTTCCTTCTGGAGACGGAATTCCCTCGGGAATGGAGGATCATCGTTACCGGAAGCTTTCGTCCGGAAATCTTTTCCAGCAACCTGAGAACTTCTCTCTCTCTCTCTCTCTCTCTCTCTTTCTCTCACACGAGCTGTGTTTTTTTTTCTTTCTTTCTTTCTCTCACCTGTTTACTCTTTCCACATATTTTGTTCCCTTCTCCTCTTACGTACTATCCGTTAGACTATTTTTTTTCTCTCTCTCTCTTTCTTTTTTTACAACTTTAACTCTTTCTCTTTCTCTTTTTCTCTTCCTGTCTTTCTTTTATTCGATTTATACACTTTTCTTTCTATTTCAACGACCAATTTCGTACTTACTCGTTGCTTCTTTTATTCTGTCTTTTTCTTTTTCTTTTTCTTTTTCTTTTTCTTTTTCTTTTTCTTTCTATCTTTCTCTTTCTCTTTCAAAACTTTCAAATCTTCGGAATAAACTTTATTCGCGTGTTGTAAGTATTGTATATATATATATAAAATTAATTTAAATATAAACGGCGAATAGAAAAAATTTTATTTAATACAATAAATTTATATTATTTTAAATGTTTATTATTTAAACCAAATTATTCATAACTGAGTGACGTGAGGAGAGGGGTGGGGCACTTATGGTTGACGTTGTTTTTCTTGTTTCATATTAAATAAGATTTTAAATTGAAATTTGAAATGGAATATTTGTAATAGAATTAAATATTGAAACTATAAATTATAGAAAATAAACGCGAACGTATTATATATTACTTTTGATTAATAATATATTATTATTATATAGGATATATATAAAAAATATATTCGATAGATTAAGATTAACAATTTTTAATTCACCAATGATCGGATTTGACGAACGTGTTAACGAGAAAATTTCTAGGTATCTAAAATCTTATTCAAATTTGTCGAGTCAAATATTTCCTTTATAAATATGTCATATTATTTTTTAATAACTTATCGTATTATGTTATTTTATGCACAACATATGGATCGTAGGAATATACGAAGATACTTCTATTCTTATCTCGTTTCAATAATGGTACGGAAGTAGGATGATGATGATGATGATGATGAAGCGAACTCATTCGTGAATACGCGCGTGTAACGGAATATGTAATAACGCTTTTACTCGTAGGAAGTGAAAGAGAGAGAAAGATAGATAGATAAAGAAGGGGATGGTTGGGTTATAGAGGGCGAACTTAATTTCATAGGGATCTTTTACAGGTAGAAGAGTTTGGGGTGAATTCTATTAGAATGGATCCCGTTGCACTTAACAACTTCGCGTTTTCGTAGAAAACCACTACCAGCCCCCCCCTCCTCCTCCTCCTCCTCCTCCTCCTCCCCCACGATGTAACGTGGTTTTTCTCGCAAAACATCGGCGTTGTTGCTCGCGTTAACTTACATTTTATTTAATTCTACGTTATGATTTTTTTTTACAACGAAGATTCTCGTAAATTCACGTTCTTTTTTTCTGAAWTTTTATTACGCTTCGCGATAGGGTTTTTTCATTCGTTTAGATATTATTTCCCGTTACATATCGTTAGAATTATAATACTTATTCGTCTGTTTAATCCTACTGCACAGTTTTCTATATATTAAGTATAGTTTACATTATATACAGTATATAAAATAATGCTATACATTAAGAAACCCTTGACGTAAAACTCTTCTCTGTTAAATGCAGTTTTCTATATATTAAGTATAGTTATATTATATATAGTATATATAAGTAAATAATGCTATATTATTAAGTATACTATATATATTAATTATAGTAAAGAAACCCTTGACGTAAAACCACCCTTCTCTGTCAAATATGTTTTCTTCCATCGCGTTGTTGCTCGCGTTAACTTACATTTTATTTAATTCTACGTTATGATTTTTTTTTACAACGAAGATTCTCGTAAATTCACGTTCTTTTTTTCTGAATTTTTATTACGCTTCGCGATAGGGTTTTTTCATTCGTTTAGATATTATTTCTCGTTACATATCGTTAGAATTGTAATACTTATTCGTCTGTTTAATCCTACTGCACAGTTTTCTATATATTAAGTATAGTTTACATTATATACAGTATATAAAATAATGCTATACATTAAGAAACCCTTGACGTAAAACTCTTCTCTGTTAAATGCAGTTTCCTATATATTAAGTATAGTTATATTATATATAGTATATATAAGTAAATAATGCTATATTATTAAGTATACTATATATATTAATTATAGTAAAGAAACCCTTGACGTAAAACCACNTATATTATATATAGTATATATAAGTAAATAATGCTATATTATTAAGTATACTATATATATTAATTATAGTAAAGAAACCCTTGACGTAAAACCACTCTTCTCTGTCAAATATTTTCTTCTTCTTCCTTCTTTCTATTAGAACTTTGTCTTGTTATAATAGCTTTTTTTATTGCTATTTCTAGGAGCGATTTATTGTTTTTACTGAAGGTAGGGTTTCGCTAAGCCTCAACCCTTGAACCCTTTCCTTTTTATCTAAGTTTGGGGACCAGCTTTAGATGTTAAACTAGGCGGAGAGTGTTTTGGCTTCAAACGGCAGATTGGTTTTTTCTCAAAAGCGGTTCACCCATCCAAGTACTAATCGTATTCAGTGCTGCTTGACTTTAATTATCGAAGCGGGAACTAATGCTGTCACTGCGCCATGGCCGTTGATCAAATGTTAGTTAATTATTTAAATCATTTAAATCATTTGGGATTGGAAGATTTGTTTTTTAATCGTTCTAAGAGATAATAAATCAAATATTGGATATAGACAAGAAAGTTTCTTACATCATATTTGTCTCTGCGTATATGTGTTAACATATATATATATATATACATATATACACGAGAGAAATGAATTTTGCCGTATGGTAGTTCGCTCGTTGGTTTCAGAAACCCTCGAGTCACGTTTTGCGTTCAAAGACGAGAATCTTGGAAAGCATTAGACACGTACGACGATGGGTAAAGGCAGGGGGGGGAAGTAGGTAGGGGAGCAACGGGGGAGGATAGCTCTACATTCGAAGATATTTGAGTTGAATGACTGAGACGGAAAATGAATGAGAAAGAGAAAGAGAATGAGAATGAGTATGAGTGAGATGAAAAGGGAAGAAATAGAAACTGCAAGGAGGAGGGAGGGAGAGAGGAAAGGAAGC
The DNA here is from genome assembly GCF_001313835.1 of Polistes canadensis. Lineage (NCBI taxonomy): Eukaryota > Metazoa > Arthropoda > Insecta > Hymenoptera > Vespidae > Polistes > Polistes canadensis. The sequence goes on from NW_014569616.1 coordinate 585,774, forward strand.
TTCTTGCAAGTGAAGTGCAAGCGAATGCAAGTGAATAATTCCCGTTGTTATTTGTATGTATTTCGGTCTAAACGTTTTATTCTAGAGTATAACTTAATAATTATCAATTTAGAAATTTATTAAATAAAATTAATTATTATGTTATTATTAGTGCAACTATTGTTAACGTTGATTGATATTATTATTATTAACCACTCACACACCAATACACAGATTCTAATAATAAATTATATTTTATAATTAAAGTCTTTTTATATTTTTGATGGGATTGACTCAAAAGAATAATCAATTACGTTAACCAATATTCAATTAAATTCAATTATTTTTATATTAATATATTTTGTGGGATGAACACATGTATATATTGTTCGATAAAGAAACAAACCCACACTGGGCAATAATATTTACCAAACGTATATATGCGTATAAAGGTTTAATATCGGATCTTAGTATTACAACAGGTGCATCGTGTTTTTACAATTGGTTAGATAGGTAGGTAGTTAGGTAGGTAGATAGATAGGTAGATAGATACAACTCGAGACTTTGGTTGTAGCTTTAAAAGTACATAATACATGATACCGAGAGTAGAGAATATATATATATATATGTATATACATATACATATATATCTAACGATCGATGGGAAAGAGTTGTTAAAAGGATGAGTGGAACTCTCCGGGAAGTTGTATTCAAACAGTTTACAGTATTTTACGCGAACATGACATATCGATCGAGAATGTGATAGATAGATAGATAGATAGATAGATGGATAGATAGATTGGGGGGGGGAGCTGGGGGGGGAAACTGTAAGTACTGATCGGTGTAACATCGATAGGAACAGGGCCAGTGAATAACGAAACGTTGAAATAGTGGAACGGTGTGTTACATTCGTTCGATAACATTGGGGGTGGGGGGTGGCGTGGGGTGCACTTGTTTCGATGATTTGTTCAAGTGAAGAACAAAAAAAAATAAAAAAGAAAGAAAAGTACAAACAGACAGACAGATTGATAGAGGGAGAGAGAGAGAGAGAGAGAGAGAGATTAAAAATCAAATAATAATAATAATAATAAAAAAACAAGAGGTATTTCATTTATGGTTGGTACAGAAAACGAACAAAACAAAATCAAACAAATAAAATGAAATCTACAAATGTGATCTTTGTTTTAATGAAATTCTCTTTTTGTTTATTCATGTTTTTCAACTTCGCGAATGATCGATCGATGGAAGGCGAGTGTTTTGGGGTTGGGTGGGGGTATAGAGGGGGAGGGGGAGGTTGAGATGTTCTCAAAAGTGAAAAGATCGTTCTACAAATATGGTATCGATAACTGAAGTTATTAAATACTCGGATTCTCGAGATGAGGAGAGGGGTAATGGATCGAAAAGGAAAATGGAATTTCTTGGTCGGTGACTCGAAGGGTAGGGGGTTGAAACAAAGCTGTATTACGGGCAACCAAGGAAGGAACCTGGAAAAGGGATGAGGTCGAGGAGATTGGTAGACCAGACGAGAGGATTACGTTACTCTCTCTCTCTCTCTCTCTCTCTCTCTCTCTCTCTCTCTCTCTCT
>NW_014569616.1:588179-589463 GCF_001313835.1 Polistes canadensis
TTTCAATAATTTCAGGACAAGTAATATTACTTCCAAGTATGGTATCTTTCAATTAATTTTGCACGATCGAAAAAGAAAATATAATTATTGGTTGGGTTATAATTCCGATAGAAAAAAAGAATATATGCAAATTAAACGATCTTTATAAAAAGATCAATATTACATAATTATTGATTGGTGGGATAGAAATAAAAATAAAAGAAAAAGAAAAAAAGAAGAAGAAGAAGAAACATTGTAAAGTCAACAATCTTTATAATAATAAAAAAAAAAAACAAAAAAAAATCTTCGAAGAAACTCACGTTCTATCTTTACCTTGGAAAAATATTTAAATTATTTCAAGTACATTAAATCAAACAAGGAGAGAAAAAGAAAGAAAAAGAAAAAGAAAAAAAAAAGTACATAAAATTCTTAAACCAATGGCGCATGCGTTTATACCAAAGTATACTTTAAAATACCTCTCTAACTTTTCCTCCTCGCCATTTTCGTCGTCGTCCTCAACCTCGTCCTCGAAGATCCTCCCACCCTCTCTCTCTCTCTCTCTTTACCTATAACTCGCATTTACGCGAGGAGTAAACCAATTTGTCTTACGAGCTCGTTCTCGAAAATACCTCCCTTCATCCTCGATCGTGCTCTCTCGAGCACAACGATAGGAGTAAGAGAGGGTGGTATAGGAGAAGAAGGGGTGATGGTAGTTGTAGTAGGGGTAGTAGTAGTGGTGGGGTTGGAAGAGGGTTGCGTTAAGGTTCGCATTAGACACTCGCTGGCATCGCTCGATACACTAATGCCCTCCCCAATAACACGTTCTCGTGCTTGTCCTCCCACCCTTCCTCCCACCCATCCCACTTCCTCCCCCTCTTCTATATGTCTGTCTCTCTTCCTTACGAGGAGACACACAACGGGCATTTGGAGAGCTTATAGGGCTTTTCATCCCTCTAGTCGCTATCTTTCCTATTCAGACACTCCCGCATCCGGTCTCTTCTCTTCTCTTCTCTTCCCTTCTCTTCTCTTTCCTTCCCTTCCCCCCCCTTGTCATTCCTTCTTTACTCTTCTTCGTTCTGTTCTGTTCTGCACTGTTCTGTTCTGTTCTGTTCTGTACTGTTCTACTTAAATTTACATTACTTCCCCTTGAAAACAAAACCCTTGTGTTATATTTAATTTTTTTGTTTGGTTTTTGTTTTCTTTATAGGGTTACGACAAAAATTCAAATAATTAAATAAAATTCTAAGTTAAAATGTTAATGATACACGAATATAATACTTCTATCCTTCTATATTTAACTTGTTT
>NW_014569616.1:591983-595174 GCF_001313835.1 Polistes canadensis
TAATTAACTTTTAATGACAATAAACTACTTAAACTACTACTAACTCAATCACTTATATATAATATATTCTACTATGATACATATACTTCTCTATATTTAATATATTATATATATATATATATTATATTATTATAATATTATTTATATTCTATTTAATTATTATTATTATTATTATTAAGATATTGTAATCTTTGTAAAAGGTGGGAGGGGGTGGGAGGACTGTACTTCAAAAGTTAATCAATCTTTTGCGATGCAAGTTGTTAGAACATAAAATAGAGAAGAACAATGCTTGTGTATCACAAGATAATTCTTTAATAGTATTTCAATTTCACGAGGCTACCGGTATCCCGCAGTTAAAGAGGATAACAAACGCGATGACAATAAGCGTACAACGCGCATACGTGGGTGAGTTCTCGCGAATGATTCATCGCTTAATCATGCGGTAGATTCGAAAATGTGTACAAGCGAAAGATGTGATTCATGCTCGTTCGAATCGTTCGCACAAACGTGTAATAAATACATATATACATACATACATACATACATATATATATATATATATATGTCATACGTTACCGTTGTTTCTCGTTTTTGTTTTTCACTTGCACCACCACTACCACCACCACTACAACTACCGCCGCAAGCTGAAATTTACCTCCGCCTCGTTCAAAATTTATTAACGTCAATTCGAAAATTTACACGTACCATTTTATTTTTTTTTCGCGCATCTAACACGAAACAACGGAATATTATGTGTCGTGCGATTAAATTTAATTGACTCTTATAACGATCCGACCTTCCCCGTCGTCATTTGCGTTTTTATTTTTTTCTTTTCCTATCCCTTCCCCACCCTTTTCTTTTTTTTCGTCCTTAATTGACCGTGATATAATGCGTTTATTTTTGGATCAGTTGTTAAAGTAACTAACAAGGTTTATTAATCGACACGTCGATTAAAATTATCCAAAAATATATTGTTTATATCAGGATTCTTACACACACAGTAATTATTCAAATTAGTTTCATCATTTTCTTATTATCCTCCTACTATAAAAAAGAAAATATATAATAGAAAAGAGATGAAAGGGAAAAAGAAAAAGAAAAAGAAAAGAAAAGAAAAAAAGGATAAAAGATAAAAGATAAATGGATAAAGCTAACATAAGATAAACGATTTACATCGTATAAATTAAAATATAATTCGTAGTTGAAACAACAACCTATTAGTGCAACATCGTCGTCGTCGTCGTCGTCGTCGTAGTAGTTCGTAGAAAATGAAATGCGATAGCAAGATTATTTCTTAATATCGTATCCTCTTTAATCCGCCACTAACCCTGGACGAGAAATGCAATACCCCTGGGCGCCACACCATATGACACCGGAACGACGAAATATTGCGGTCGACTTGGCCTTCGTCTACCATCAAACTCCACTGTATCTCACATTAATGCGTTAGATCGAGTTACATCAGCCGGTAAAAAGAGTTAGAGTGCTTCTTCCCATATTTCTCTTTACTACCCTCGAACAATTTCAACAAACCCAAAACAACCGGCAACAACCAACAATTATTTGATTTTCTCTATCGTATATCCCCATTAATTCTTTCCTTTCAATACTTTATTTTGATGAGTTTGAAATTTGGCGCCATTGTTTTTCAATGCGTCAATGAGGTTATGTAGATGGCGCGTGTTTTTATTTAGGAATATCTAGTAATTAATATACGCGTACTGGGGATTTCTGGTGCTGTATGAAGATAATGGGGAATCCCCTTTGAACTACAATAACGGATTGTATCCTAAAGAATTGTTTTTAAAAAGATCTTTAAATTTTGTTTACAACCATAGTGTTTTATATACGTAACGCAGAATACTTTTTAACGATATAACCTATAATATTATTATATTTTTCTTTCGTTTATAAATAATTTAAAAGTTTGTTTTTAAATCAGAGTGGATCAAACCACCTACTCAACCATAACCGAATGTGATTTTGAGAAAATAATGTCGTAGAAAATTGTGCACAACGTTTTGATCAATTTTTTCTAGATTTATTTTGAAAGATTTGTAAACAAATCTCTACAAATTTATTTGTTTTATTATCAATTAACTTGAATATTTTGATAGAAAGTTAAGAAAATTACGAGATAGTCCATTTTAATTCTTGACACTTCGATTAACGCACGTTTTTTATGGAGAAAAATAAAAAATAAAAGAAAAAACAAACACCTCTATATCTGCGAAATCAAATGTTTTTTTTTTGTTTGTTTGTCCTATCTCGCAGCACGGATTTTCTTTGCATCGTTTTGTTTATTGCGGGCTTATTCGCATATCCCCGCGTGTATAAACTTATTTTTTTCTATTTATTTAGTCTTTGTATACGTTAGAGAGACAAATACAAACGATATCGAAATCAAATAGGCTAGGGGGAAATTTTACCGAGCTTTTTTGTAAAGCTTTCGAAAAGCTTTCGAAAAAAAAAAAAAAAAATAAAGAAAAAAGATATAAATAAATAAAAAAAGAAAAGGAAAATAAAAACCATAAAAAAATCGCTGGACATACAAACGGGGTACGTGGGGGGGGGGAAGGGATATGAAAGTTTATGAATATCTTTGTTTGTCGAATAGAATCAATAAAAATATAGGGAGGAATAAAAAAAAGAAAAAAGAAAAAGGATTTTACAATTATTAAGAGAAAAATATAGTTGGGGGGATGAGATAGCTTTTGTCAGATTAAAAAAAAAAAAGAAAAAAAAAGGAGAGAAAAAAAAAGCCGTGAAACTTAACGATTTTAATAACGCGCTCGGGGGCTGCTAGCGGGGGTGTAGAAGTGGCGGGGGTGGTTGGGGGTGATTGGGGGGATGGGTAAGTAACACGAAACGACACTGCCGACGATTTCGTTTGATTACGCTCGTGCGTAAACGACGAAACGGGAAATCGCGTGTTGTCACGCGAGAACGACCAGAGAAAAGATAACGTTAACACTATGAACATGGCAACGGGATAAAAACAATGTCATACTCGGTGTACCCGTCCGGCGTCCCCGTTTTTATCGACACAGGAATTACAATTACTTACAATTTTTAATAATATTCAATTTCATTATAAATATTATTATCGATAATGTAATGGGATGTGTTTTAATAGGCCAATTGTTTTCAAACAATTTTAAATATTATTTTTAATAATATGATAAATTTTC
>NW_014569616.1:595749-597503 GCF_001313835.1 Polistes canadensis
ATGGGATGTGTTTTAATAGGCCAATTGTTTTCAAACAATTTTAAATATTATTTTTAATAATATGATAAATTTTCTATGATATACGATTGACTTTAATTAATTAATAATAATTATATTTTGATGAGAATTAACAATAAGCTTTGTTGTATTAAAATCAATTGAATATTAAAATTCATCTATGACAGTTTCCTGCCCGTTCGTTTATCGAGCGTATTAATTTTTTTTCATTTAATTAATTATTTGAAATAAAAGAAAACAAGAAAATCGTTGCAGTATAAATAATCATTATATTATGCAATCTTTCTATATATATATATATGTATATACACATAGAAAATTATTTCTAATAATAAATAATAACTAAACACATAAAAATATAATATAACATAATAAATATAAACTCTCTCTCTATATATAAATAAATAATTTCTATAAATATATAATATACCTAAATATATATAGAAAGATTGCATAAAAATGTATTATTAAAAAATCTGAAATAAAAAAAGCAAAAATAAAAAGAAAAAGAAAGCCAGTAGTAGTAAATTTAAAGGTCGAGCAGAGAGAAAAGCGTCGTTCGGTATTCCAGCGAGCTAGCTTAAAATAGCTCAAGGTCAGTTGATATCGATTTGCAGAGCAGCACCGGTCGAGTTCACGGGGTCGGTCGGTTGCGTCATCGGCGCCGTTCTACCTCCAGAACCACCCCTGTACCACCCCTGTACCACCCCTGTACCCATTCCAGCGCTACAAAATCGTTCCAAATCCTTAAAGGCTTCAACCAAGTCTAGGCACAGAAACTTCGATTCCTTATTCACCCCATACTCTCCCTATTCAGTTCCACCCCATCATTAATTTGGCATTCTCTAGGTCTTACCTCCTATTTCACGTGTTGACCTCGAAACGATCAGATTATTACGAAAACAGGTGTGTGCTTGTACAGGTGTGTTATGACCTACTTTGTATTTCAACCTTCCAACCCCCCCTTCCACCCATACATTTCTCTTTCATCCCCTCATTCCATCTTCTCTCTCTCTCTCTCTCTCTCTCTCTCTCTCTCTCTGGTTTTGTTCTTTGCAGAATTTGCAGAATTCCTTGGGAAAGCTCTCTGAACATTTCACGACTAGCTTCCCTTGCTGGTTGGCTGGCTGGTTGGTTGGTTGGCTGGTTGGTTGGTTGGTTGGTTGGTTGGCTGGTTGCCTGATGCAGAGTCGGCGCCGTTCTGCTTTTCGAGTTTGGATATCGACGTGACCCACTAAGACTTCTTCCCTTTAAACTATCCAGCTACGTATTCCGGTCGCGTGCAAGCCAACGTTAGCCTCCTTAACTTGTCAAGCTCGATCGGGTATCCTTTCTATCGTCTTGCAATCCCATTTCGAATGACTTTTCACGAACGTGTTAGGCCACCTCCTCACACTCTCAATCTTTCTCTTTCTCTTTCTTTCTTTTTTTCTCTTGTTTAGTGTGATTTTTATTAACTCTCTCTCTCTCTCTCTCTGGATTCCAAATAGTTTTAAATATAACTATCTTACTAATGCTTCATTTTTTCTTTATTTAATTTATTTTTTAAACGTGATTATACATTAAACGAATCTTTATATTTTGATAATGTTTAATTTTGAAACTGGTGCAAAGTTTATTTTCTCTATACTTTCGAGAAAATTCAAGTTATTTGTATTTATTGATCAATACAAAAGTAATTCATTTAATTATATCAAGTCTACTAATGCTTCATTTTTTCTTTATTTAATTTATTT
>NW_014569616.1:598658-602424 GCF_001313835.1 Polistes canadensis
TAAATAAAAATAAATAATAATAATAATAATAATTTATGTTTTTAAAGTGTTATAAAGATATGTAAAATAAAATGAGTATTGTTTTTTTTTTTTTCAATTTGAAACATCTTAAATTATGTTTAATGGATTTCGGCTCCATCAAATTTTATAACGAATCTGGTTGTTAATTTTGAAAGTTGCCTAACTCCATTCTTGGTAAGAAAACGCATATTATTCACTTAATAATTGCCATTATTTTGAGAGGAACTGTACATTTAACACCTTTAGATACACTTAAGCAGCATAACTCATTGGTATTCTGTACGTATATTTTTAATTTGTTGAAACACAAAACCTTAAATATTTCAATTTAAGTAGAAATGGACTTAGGCCACTTTCAAAATAAACAGCTCATATTATATATATATTTGTTCTCTAAAAAATTTATAACATTTGAGATTATTATTTCTCAGTAGTATATTTTTTAATTTTGTTTTGTTTTGTTTTAAATTTCTCTTTTATTTATTTTGTTGATTTTCAATCGAATTCGATAGGAACTCAGTTCGTTAAATAACATACCTTACCTACCTCTACGTTCATTTTTCTTTTTATTTTCCCGTTTTATAAACGTTTATTAATTTTCTCTATATATCTTTCCACTTACCTAATTTCTTATTTTCCCTCCACCTCCTCCTCCTCCTCCTCCTCCTCCTCCTCCTCCTTCTTTTCCTTCTTATCCGCTTCTTTTCTTTCTTCTATTCGCCCCCACGTCAGCGAAGTTTGTTTTACTCTTGAAGGGGGAAAAAATTTCCTGTTCCTTTCGTTTGTTCGTTGAAACGTCAGAAGATGTCCAAACAATTTTTCTTTGCTTTACCGATGGAGGAAATCTATTTCTTTATTTTTTCTTTTCTTCTTCTTCTTCTTCTTATTCTTATTCTTTCTTTTCTTTATTGAGATTTTTTTTTATTACTATTATTATTATTATTATTATTATTATTCTTTACTTTATTTTTTGATTATTTTACATAAGAAACGTATACTCGTCGAAGACTCGTTAATCAGATTTTTCATTTTCAACAGAAAAAAGGGGGATGAGAGATGATACCCCAGGATTTTTTTTTTATTCATTTGATACACGTATTTTTTTTTCCCCCGACAAAATGCTTGAATAAAAGAAAGAGAGAAAGAAAATACAACAATCCTTTACAATTATACGTGTAACCAATCTTTCTATGGTGCTTTTTCATCTTCCTTCCCTTTTTTTTTTTCTTTACTTTACTTGACCTACCACCCACTCCCCACCCGATCCATTTCATTTGTAACGTTCGATATTTTATCATTAGTTTGTGTTACCTAATGCCTAATTTCAAATGCAGAGGAAGAGATAGGAAAGTATCGATCCTGGTAAAGCAAGCAACCTCCACCTTTTACCACCACCACCACCACCACCACTACTACTCCCACCACCCACACCTACTGAAACTCCCCTTCCGTTTTGGTATCCTTCCAAAAATTCTCGAGGAGCAAGCGTAATGGACAAACGTAAAAGCGTGTCAAGGTTTTCTACCTGCAATCGAGTGACCCAGTTAGTACAAGGCTTTTATAATACTGCATAGTCCTGCAATTTCGAAGCACCAGCTTTTTCCAATTCCCCTCTCTCTCTCTCTCACACTCTCTCTCTCTTCTTTTCTTTCTTTTTTTCTTTCTTTCTCTTTGCCAAATCGAATAATTCAAAGAAACCCTGTGTTACGTGCCCATCCTATCGAGTTAACCTCGTTGTCACGTAAGTTTTATACACCGCAAAAATTAGGTTTCTTCTACGTGTTTTTAGTATGATATACGTGAGTCGTTTCGTCAAGTTTTTTTTTTTTATAGAGTAGAAAATAAATTTTGGGAATTTTATATGATATTATAAAATGATATGATATATGATACTTATATAATATGAAATTAAAAAACTGTATCTATAGTGTTTGCATTATAATAAAAAAATAAAAACCTTCAAAGTATTTACGCATAATTTTCGAATGTATGCTGATTGGATGCGTTAGAAGCATAATTAATAATCCAGATATACATATTAATGACAAATGTAATCATATCAATCCGTTCGTTCGGTTGTTCGTTTTGTTTTGTTTCGTTTATTTGTTACTTATCAACATTTTTCCATAAAGTTTATGTAATCGGTGAATATATTACAATAATTTTGAAACTAACGTTACAATAGAAAATAACGAAAAAAAATTAGAATTGTTGAATATCTTGAAGAATATATATTTTCCCAATGTAAAAATGTGTGGTTATTCGATTAAATTTCATAATAATTTTCTCATGAATGATAAATATACTGGGTATATATATAAACAACATAGAAACATATTTTCAACAGGAAAATTTATATTCAAATTAATTATAAATTAATTACAATCCAATTATATTATATATTATTTATATTATATATATTGAAATTAATTAGAAATTAATTACAAATGAATTATATATTCATATTAAATCTACTAGTTTAATAAAAATTGTCTATTAAGGAATGTGATTTATTATAGAGTTATAAAATCTTCTTGGTAAAAGAATATATTAAATTTTGTATTGAAGGATTTGTGTAGACCGTTGTGATACGACAGACTTCTACAAATTATGTGTCTTCGAAGGTGCATGGGAAAAGGGCCATGGAGAAAGGACGAAGACGAACGATGCATTTTTCTCTCTCGTGCATCGTATGTTGCTTTTCTCGATGCACAAGAAGGAACATCAATCCTCCTGGATTTGTCGGGAAACGATAGTCATCGATTTTTTCTTGTTGTTGTCCCTCTTAGGATTTACAGATTTGTACGAATTATTATTGAGTTATTCTCTTTGGTTTTTTTTTTCTTTTATATTCGTAATAGACATAATTAAAAACTTTGGTGGTTAGATTTATAAAAACAAAATGTCTAAAACCCTTTGCCAATGTTTTAGTTTGTTTTTGTTGTTGTTTTAAAAATACGCGCGACAATGGAAATAAATTAAAGGAATTATTTAATCGAATTTTAGTTTCTACCTTTGTTCATTTAAATTGGATTATTTTCGTTCAATTAAATTCCATTTTAAAAGATAAACATTTAAAAACGTTTATTGGGGAGAGGGGGGAGAAGTGTGTACTGGTTAAAGAAAATTGATGTACTAATGCAAAGGATTTAAAATGTAATCGATTTATGCATCGATTTGTTGAATATCGTAACGAAAATAATGATCTTGTATTTTGGTACGGGATTCCCCATGCAATTTGCTTTCTTATTACAATCGTTCCTTTTTTTTCTTTTTCTTTTCTCTTTTTTTCTCTACACTTTCGTCTCCTTTATCGTTTTGAATTCTAGAAACGACGGAACATCAAATATTTATGACAGCATGGTTCATTGCTCGCATAAATATTGGGGGGATTCCTTCTGAAGAATTCCAGGCCATCCGTTCGAGAACCGTTGCATCATGAGAGTCATGGGGGGTGGGCTGGTGGATAGAGGGAATGAGAAAAAAAAAAAGAAAAAAAAGGGAAGAAAAAGAGAAAGAAAGAAAAGACGAGTCTCGTGTATGGCTATCATCTTCTATTTTCAAGAGATATATACCTATTACCATGTTATAGTGATCACTTGACTGGAATACTTTGCCGTGTCGGGTTTTCCGTTCTGTTCCTATCTTTTACAGATCGTTTCATTTTACTCGTATTTTTATTCTAATGCTACTTTTTTTAACAATATTAATAATATATATATATATTATATATAATATATAATAT
>NW_014569616.1:602718-604977 GCF_001313835.1 Polistes canadensis
ATATATGTATATATTTATGCACTCTTTTATTTATAATAAGAAATTATATGTTTCAAATAAAAATAAATCAATCTTCGGTTTGCATGATTTTTAAATTAATCAAAAAAATAAAAAAGAAAAAATAATTGTCCAAGAGTAAAACTCGATGCAAAATTTATTTCTGCATCTGACATATTATATTACATTGTGACCAATGATTTTAAATTAATCAAAAAAAAAAAGAAAAGAAAATAATAAAAAAGAAAAAATAATTCACCAAGTAAAACTCTATACAAAATTTATTTCTGCATTTGACATATTATATTACATTGTGACCAATGATTTTAAAGTTAACCCCAAAAAAAAAAAAAGAATAATTTTGAGTAACACGAATTTAATTTATTGTTGCATTTAACGCATACATTTTGTGATGAACAATATATCGACACAGACAATTGTTTATGATTCTAAACATATTTTCTTTGGAAAGTTTCATACACACATTTTTATAAACCGATCGATTTATTCTCAAACTAACGCCATAACGTTCGATAAACTATTTCCATAAGTGTTTTTTTTTTCCTTTTCTTTTCCTTTCCTTTCGATTAGATACGTGATACATCGATTTGGACACGTATCACGTATTTTTTGTCTTTCGTTCTTTTTTCTTATCTTTTTTTTTTTTTTTACTTCTTTTTCCTATCCCTCGATATTCCTAAACGAATAATGGAAGAAAAATAGATAAGTGGCATACATTTTCATAGTTCAATAGCATATAAAGTTAGGTTGAAACATAATATATATATATATATATATATATCTTCGTAGGTGTATATCTATTACTATGTCTTGTTGTGCGTTAGGGTTTCTTAGCGACTAAACGATAGCTATTCGTTACTTTATAAATATTCTATTGTAACAGATGACAAAAACCCATTGAACTAACTCGAAATAGTATACAATTTATCCGTTTTGATCAGAAATTCCTATAAATAATATCACCATAATATATCTATGATAATAATAATATGTATGTTACCGTCAAAGTCGGAAATCAGTCATTGCTAATAATTCCTCGGTATTATTATAAATGCAAAGAGCCTTCAAACGAACTCAGAGATTGAAAAATTCTTCCAGTTTTTCCTAAGCATTGAATATAATACTGTGATATTTTATAGAATATCAAATTACTATTTAGACAACTTTGAAAAGACACACAGCACTACGCAACCCCTCCACCCACAAAACTTTTCAAAGAAATATCAGAGATTGCAATGCTAAAAATTGTACAACTTAGCTATTTCTTTGAAAAGTTTTGGTAAATATTTTTTATACTAAAAGTGAATAGATGTTAATAAAACTTATATTAAATTAAAGTGCATTCTTTTATCTACGCGTAGAATACCATATGGAGTTATAAATTTAGTATGTAAAGTTCTGAAAATGTCAGAGAATGCAATGCTGTAAATTGTCCATCTTTGCAATTTCTTTGAAAAGTTCCGGTAAATATTTWTTATACTAAAAGTGAATAGATTTTAGTGAAACTTATATTAAATTAAAGTACATTCTTTTATCTACGCGTAGAATAACATATCGAGTTATAATACAATCTGAAAACGTTCATAAAATGGCAAAGAATGCGATGCTGCAAATTTTTCCTACTTTGCCATTTCTTTAAAAAGTTTTGGCAAATATTTTCTATACTAAAAGTGAATAGATTTTATTGAAACTCATATTAAATTAAAGTACACTCTTTTATCTACACGTAGAATACAAATTTAAGTTATAAATCAATTCGCAAAGGTTCAAAAATTGGCAAAGAAAAAATAGCGGATCAGGCATTGTCCACAATGCCTAATACCAGGCATTGTTCACATTACCGGCCTAGGTTCCAAACCTCCCCCGGCAATGCTAGCAATGCCTGGCCTTAGGCAGTGTGAACAATGCCTAATCCGCTAATTTTTCTTTGCCAATTTTTGAACCTTTGCAGATTGTTTTATAACGCGAAAAGATACTCTGCGTGTAGACAAAAGAGTGCTCTTTAATTTAATATAAAAATCATTAGAATCCGTTTGCTCTAAGTATAAAAAATATTTGCCGAAACTTTTCAAAGAAATGGCAAAGTAGGAAAAATTTGCAGCATCGCATTCTTTGCTATTTTATGAAAGTTTTCAGATTGTTTTATAACTCAATATGGTATTCTACGCGTAGATAAAAGAGTGTATTTTAATTTAATATAAGTTTCATTAAAATCTATTCACTTTTAGTATTAAAAATATT
>NW_014569616.1:605728-607190 GCF_001313835.1 Polistes canadensis
CACAATTTCCAGCATTGTATTCTAAGACTTTTTATGAACCTTAGCAGATTAATTTATAACTCGATATGGTATTCTACGCGTAGACAAAAGAGTGTAATTTAATTTATTATAAGAGTCATTAAAATCTATTCACTCTTAGTATAAAAATTATTTACAGAAACTTTTCAAAGAAATATCAGAGATTGCGATGCGGTAAATTGTGCATCTTTGCAATTTCTTTGAAAAGTTTTGGTAAATATTTTTTATTTTATTAATTTATATTATTTATATATATATATACTTTATAATAAAAGTGCCGGGTAATTACTAGCAATTGCGGATTTCCAGCTATGACGGTAGCATGTATAATATATTTGATTAGAAATGTTACGATATTAAAATTTAATAGAATAAAATATTTAGATTTTTTTAAATGATTATATATAGTATGAAACTAGATTGTCAGATGATGGTTCTATAACTATTTTGCCTGAAATGAAATTGATGCCATGAAAATTGAAGTTTTAAAAAAAAAAAAAATAAATGAAACTTTATAGGAAACAATTTTTACATATATATTTTTTTTTTTGGTTTTTTAAAATAGATTTTCAGCAGATTTTTTTTTTATTACATTTAATACGAACGATGATTTTTGCATGGTACTTGAATTTGACAATTCAATTGATTTTCAATATTTTCTATATTAGATAAAAACTGTAAAGTATTATCGGCTTTATTTTTATACGTCATTTTGATTGACATCCGTCAAAATAGCTATGACACGTATGAATTTTAGGAACAAAAGTAGAGATGTTTAGAAGAAAGAATAAATATAATGTTTTATATATATAATTTTTTTAAACAACAAAATTATTTTATTATTTTCCTAATGTGTGTGTATAAGAAATAAAATGTTAAATTAGTCAAATTGATACGCACCGATAATCTAATGTTAATTATTTCGTTCATTGATTTTTTTTCGAACAAAATATGTCACCTTCTTTGAACATGTTATACCAAAGAAACAAAACAAAACTAAACTAAAAGGAAGCGGAAGCAGAATTGTGGCAAATTGTCTCGTGTTTCTTTGTGGTTTGTCTACAAACTGTATTACCACGTATCTGCGTGTTTACTATATATCCTGTATATATATATATGTGCATGGGTGGTGAATCATGCATGCACGCATGCATGCGTGCATTGCTCGACAATTGTTAGATAAACGCTCGATAATTTGTTCATTTTTTTTTTTATTATTTATTTTCATATATAATATAATAGATATATAAACTTCATCATATGATGTTTTTCATTTCGAGTTTTTTAATTTTTTGTTCGTAGGTATATAATATATTAATAAGTAAAATTTATTTTTAATTCTTTTTATGGGGAAAGATAATAATGTTCTTCAAAACTTTCCAATTATTCATTTTATTTATCGGTTGTTATCAATTATTTTTGCAATAAATTTATATTTATTACT
>NW_014569616.1:608145-609418 GCF_001313835.1 Polistes canadensis
CATTGTCAATTATTCTCAACGATTTATTCAAACGATTGAATCAATTTATAATAAAAAAAAATAAACAATCCATCGTGTTCTCCATCTGCGACTTTGTTTTCTTTTTTTTTTTTTTTAAATAATTTCAGATTCATAATCAATGACCATTAAAATCCTAAAATATTAATGTTTAAGAAGATTGAATCAATTTATAATAAAACAAACAATTCACCGTGTTTTACATCCGCCACTTTGTTTTTTAAAAAAATAATTTCAAATTTATTATCAACGACCATTAAAATCCTCAAATATTAATGTTTAAAAAGATTCAATCAATTTTTAATAAAAAAACAATTCACCGTGTTTTCCATCTGCCACTTTGTTTTTTTTACAAGAAAATAATTTCAAATTCATAATCAACGAATCCCATCGACAATAACACTGAAATATTAATTTCTAAAAAGATAGTATCAATATAATGAAACAGTCAATCATTTTCTATCAGCACACTTTATTGTCGAACAAAAATAAATTTCAGCAATATCCGAAATTCTCAAACAATAATTTTCAAAATGATTGTATCAATTTTTAATTACAAACAATCCACCAGTTTTCTTTCCATTTGCCACTTTGTTCTCCAAATTTTTAAATTCATAATCACTCATCCATCCTTCCCCATACTCAACCGAAAAAAAAACCTTGAAAAATACGAATATTATAAATAAACCACTCGGCATTATTATTCAATTAGTTATTTCACTCGTCCAAAAATAAAATTATTAATAAATATGTATCCTAGGGAAATTGGACATTAAAAATAATACATACATATTTATTAATATGTATATAATATAATATAATAATACATATAATACATATAATATAAATATACATATAATATACATATAATATATATATAATATAAATATACATATAATATACATATAATATATATGGGTCATTCCATGTCAAATCGACAAATTTTTTACCTGACCCCCTTTGATTTCGCTGAAAATTCAATTGTTATTTTTTCTGAAAAAATTATTTTTTTCTCTCATTGACGTTATTTTTTTACTCTTATGGACGTTTTTTTTTGGTACTGATTTTTTTGGTAACAATTTTTCTTGGACGATAATCACTTGAAATTCTCCAATAAAATTTTATTTTTCAATTTTTGTGGTTTCACGAGGAAATAAAAAAAATTTCATAACAAAGTTATATAAAATCAGCAAAAATTCAACAACAATTTTTTTATAATCAAGAAAAAAAATTAGAAGCGATTGTCGTGTCACAT
>NW_014569616.1:609513-616577 GCF_001313835.1 Polistes canadensis
AAAAAAAAAAAAAGAAACGGTCGGACTTTGAGAAAATTACGGGTTTTTCAAAAAAAACTAAAATATTTCATATATCTGGGATTCTGAAAATTTATACATATTTTTTTTCGAAAACTACATTTAAAAACAAAAATTTTGAAAAAGTTCTGGCAATTTAAAAATAAAAGAGCGGTTTTTTTTTTCAAAAATTCATAACTTTTTTTGAGTCGGGAAAAAAAATTTGAAAAAATTCTGAAAAATAACTTTCGGGGGATAGAAAAAAAGATAGAAAATTTTCAGCGAAATCAAAGGGGGTCAGGTAAAAAATTTGTCGATTTGACATGGAATGACCCATATAATATAAATATACATATTTATTAATATGTGTATATAATATAATATAATATACATATAATACATATAATATAAATAATATACATATAATATATATAATATATAAATATTACATATTTATTAATTACAAATAAAATAAAACAAATGATCAAATTATTGTACAATACATCCTGGTATGCATATCATCATCCTACGTTTTCACTATTTCGGAAACAGTATTCTGTGTATGTGTATTTGTGCATCATTTTCCTTTTAAATATAAGACAGAAGAAGAAGAATAAAGCGAGAGAGAGGGTACAGCATCAACTCGAAACTCCGACTCTCGTTAAATTCGTGTACTCGAAAACTACGTTAACGAGATGGACGACGGTCTTGAAAAGTTTCTAGTCGCATATTACAAGAAGCGACTGTCCATTACGTTCTCGTTTACATTTCATTTCGGATTCATTAACGACTCCAAGAGAAGCGAAACTTCAACGAGATCAGGGCCGGCGAGTAGAGGGGTTGACGGGGGTACTGGGTACTGGTGTTGGTACTGGTGCTAAGGTGGTGTTAGTGTGGTGACGATGGTACTTCTGTAATGTAGGCAAAAAAAAAACCCCCTTTAAAGAATTCTATCTCTTTCTCTCTCGTTTCATCTTTGACGGTGTCATACGATCTTCTTACTCGTCAGACACTTTCATCTGTTAACTTTGTTTCAATATCAAGATTATATTTTTTTTCCTTTTCTTTGTTTTTTTTTTGTTTCATAATTATGATACTACATATATTACGATATTCATAATATCTAACTCTCTTTGATAAATTATTCTGTTTTTAAATGAAATTTGATTATCATTTGTCTATTTGAATGTTAAGATATATTACATAATTCTAATATGTATACATCTATATGTTATCGTGAAAGATTGAAATTGGATAATGTCAGGATTTACATGATAGTTTGTCAATATATACCTAATACGTCAATGAAAAATTGAATATTTCAGTTTATTCTTATATACATTAATATTTCGGATATATATATATCAAACGGCCATGCGAATATTGACGTTATCCAATTACGATGTTTTACGATAGTATATATACATTTTTCTCTCTCCGTATTTATTAACGTTATTATTGACTAACGATATTTGATTTCTTTTTTTTAAACCCTTATTAATATCTTTTTCTTGTACATTTCTTTTTCACGCGACTTCAATATTTTATCAAAAATTATTATAACGAAGAATAAATTTTTTTCTAATATATAAATGTGAAGTTGCATATTATATACATACATACATATTATATATATATATGTATAGAGTAGAAAATTGGTAGATAATTTGATCTCTAAGAAGATTTGAAAGAAAAAAAAAAAAGAAAAAGAAAAAGAAAGTGATTTTATCCTATGGCGAAGGGTTGGTATAATCAATTTCAAAAATTCCATTCTCAAAGGAATTCCTACGTAGAAAGAATTCTTATCTATCCTTTTTTCTTTTTCATTCAACCCCTTTTCTCTCACCCCAACCCAACCCTTTCCCTCTCTCTCTCTCTCTCTCTCTCTCTCTCTTTCGATAAAACTCGTCGAGTTCCAAAAGCGGGGAACAAAGAGAGAGAATAATCGGAGTTACAGCCAAGAAGGAGAAGAAGAAGAAAAATAAGAAAAAGAAGAGGAAGAGGAGGAGGAGGAGGAGGGGGACGTTGGGAGGGGGTGGGAACGGGGACGTAGCACGTAATTGCTAGAAATTGGCGCCGCTCCATATCACTTAATCACGATGGCTTTAATCTTTTTAAATTCTGAATCCTTTGTAACCCCCATCCCTTTCCTACCCTCCACCGATCCCACCCCCATGAAAATAGGAACAAGAAGAGGGATGGTGGAGACACAACGAGACGGATAAAAAGAATAAAAAGAAAGAATATTAAGAAAAAGAATAAGAATGGGAATGAGAAAGATAGTAGGGGTTGGTTGGGGTAAGTGGGGGAAGTGGGGGAAGGAAAAAGGGGAAAACGGAAGGAAAAATGGATGAAGAAGGGGTAGAAGGGGGAAGGGATAAAGAAGAATAGATTACAAATCCCTTTTCATATCTTTTGGCCGTGTTAATCACCGTCGAAGGCGTCTCTCATCAGGATTATACCGTTAATAAAGACGTTTTCACGTTGGTTTCTCTAATAGGTTGATAATTCAAGGAGAATAAAATAAGTTGGGATCCATCTAGTGGTTTGGCGATGATGGTGATGGTGGTGGTGATGGTGGTGGTAGTATTGGATGGTCGTGAATACGAAATAAAAGGAAAAGTAAAAATAACTTGGCCTGGTATTTGATGGGGGTTGGTGGTTATAACAAGAATTTTTCTTTAAACGTATATACCTCTTCTCAGATTTTGATTCTTTATCTTTCGTTTTCTTCTTCTTCCTCTTTTTTGTTATTTTTTTTTTGTTTTTTTTTTTTTCCCCCGTTTTTTAATAAAAAGTATTTTCTTTTAAATGAACTATTTATTTTATTTTGGTCTGACCCCCTTTCAAGGAATAAATTTCGAATCGATTAATTATTATTGTTCGAGAGTTTTTTGTTTTTTTATTTATTTATTTGTTATATTGTATTGTGAATTTCTTATATTATAGGATTATTTAATATACAATTATTTTAATAAACATATATGTGATACCTTTCTTCTTTTTCTTCTTTTTTATTCTATAAATTTAATTTAGCTGTTTATATATATATATATATCTAAGGATTTAATTATAAATTTAGATAATTTTTGAAAATATATTTACAATTGAAAGCGTATACGTAAAATTCCCTTTTTATTTTCCTTTTTTTTTCTATTTTTTTTTTTTTTTTTTTTTATGGAACGCCAAGTATAATTAGACTCAGCGAGAAAATCATATTAAAAAAAGGAAAAAATGTTGGATGTCAGGTTTCGTTAGCAGAGGGATGTATTTTAATTATTCATTATTCTAGAAGCAACTAGGATTTTTTTTTTCCTTTGATTTTTCAAAAGGCTCGACATTACCAAACAAACCAGCTTGATGTTACCGATAAGCTCATCGTTGCAAAATATCGATCGACTTGTTTTAAAAAGGGTTGGATAGTTAACGTATACCTTCTACCCTTATGTACGAAAGGTTCACCTTAAAGGTTTCTATTTTCTCTTTTTTAATTTTTTAATTTTTTCTCTCTCTCTCTCTCTCTCTCTTTCTTTTATTTTCAGATCGTTGTCGTGGTAGCATAAATAAGAACGCGAATGCATGGGTGGATTGTATGTCGTGTCCGTGACTCGAGTTACCCCCATGGTTCTCTCGGTATACACCTGTTTTGTATACGACAGGAAAGATAAAAGGAAGTAGATAAAACGATACCGTATTGAGCGTTGTCAGCTTGTTCTATTGTATCGCAATCTTTTTGTTAATAACGATAATTAAATACGAGGGAAGGAAGAAGAGTAGAAAAAGAAAAAAAAAAGAAAACCCCACTGGGTACGCTATTTTCTTTACTTTTCAATGCAAAAATAAAAGAGTCTCTTTAAAATATCACAAAATCGTAAACAATTTCCCTTTTACGTATAATTAATAAAAGTTTTTATCTGTGTTGTTACTACTGATAAAATGATTTTATAAAAAGGGAGATGGGGGGGGGGAAAAGAGGAAAGATAAGGAAAATCATAACAATGTTATTAATAATATGATATTCAATTTTGTATAATTATATTTCAAGTATTTACGATGTCACATTGTAATCGGTATGTTACATGCATTTGACATATTATTATTTGTTACATACGTGTTTGTCAATGTAAATGCAAATAACGTAATAACGTGTTGGTTTTGCGTATTGATTAATTATTTTTGAATTTTGTTCTCATCAAAATTATTTATCAAACAAAACAAATTATAATTATTCAATGTTATTTTATTATTACATATCGTTAAGTAAAATCAATCAACAATACAAACGCACTAGTAATCAAATATTCCTCTATTAAACACCTCTAATAAGAATATTAAACACACTCGAATGGATTAATAACAAACTCAAATTTCTGACGACAATAATAAATCAAAATTCAGATATAATTAACGTAGATACAATGTACAACATAAAATTATTGTATGTACTAACAATAAAATTATTACATTCTCTATTATAAAAAAAAAAAAAAAAGAAAAAAAAAAACACCACATTTCAATTAAAATTATATTTTAATAATATTCAAAAGAAAAATAAGTTTAATAATAATAAAATAAAAACTACAATTATCTAACGTTCTTATACATCTCAAAAAATATAATACAATCCATTCAGATAATTAACATATTATAATGTTATGGCTTGTGCAAATTCATGGTCATATATATATATATATGTTGGAACTTACCTGTCGATATGTATCACGATATTTGAATTAGGATAAGGACACACAAGGACACCATACTCTCGTGAGGTGGTGAATGTCGGGAATATCCAATGGGAGAGTGTATGTATGTATGCATGAGTTACCTCGAAGATGTAATCTATCATATCGTGTATGCCATGGTCTCGAACGTGCTTCAACCTGTCGGATACGGGCCATGTCGAGAGAATCAGTGACAGGCGTGGTGCCGTATAATGAAGACGAGCATCCCCCCTTCCTCCTCCCCGCCCCTCTTCCCCTTCCCCTTGGCCCCGTTTATCCTCCTCCACCTTTTCCCACCACCTTCTCATACTATTCCCCTTCTTGGTGTACCCATTCTCTCCTTTACTAACTCATTCTTGTTCTCCTGCATGTTCCACGTCGAGGAGAAGATCCACCTTGAAGAATGTCAACTACTATTACACGAACATACTTGTTCTCTTGTCGAATAATAAGGTAAGAATTTTACAAGGGTTATAGGTATTCAAAGAAATTTCATTTTAATATATATATATATATTATATAATGATCTTTGGTTTTTTATTAATTAACTAACAAGGAGACCTTACGGTTGTGTCCTCACGGATTTTAACGAGCTTTGGTATATTAATAGTATACTAGTAGGGTGTTATCGTGGTAAAGTATTTCATCCTAACGCGAAGCCAATTTTGAGAAAAAAGCTTTTAAAGTTTTGATTTATTTTGTATACATGTTTATATTATTTTAAATGCGATTGTTTATCAAGTGGCGCGCTAGCGTATGTAGTAGCGTTCTTGCTTCTCGTGCTGGTTTTTAGTGTTCGATCCTTCATGGGGAAAAAGGTTCTTTTTAATAATTTTTTTCTATGTGTTTTCAAATTTTTTTCTCATATTTTTTAATTTTTAAATATAAACATAAAAGTGCAAATTATTTATTAGAAAAAAATTAGAAATAATAAATTTGTTAATATCTTGCGCAAATAATAAAGGAAAATCGATTACTTGAATTACGGTTAACATTTTATTTTTTTAACAGGTATATTACACATGAAATAGTTAATGACTAGAATATATACAATTGTTATTTGTTAATATATTGAAGAGATTTATCTATTTTCATATACCTGTTAAAAAATAAAATGTAACTGTATATATTAGGATATACAGGATATTACAGGATAGGATAATGAAATTTAATAAAATGTTGATAACAACAATGCAACAAAAGCGATTGTTCGGTAAGCGTTGGCAATAAAAAAGCCGATTAATAGTCGATCGGTCAATTAGCGTTGTCGATAATAAAAGCCGATTAATAGGTGATCGGTCAGTAAAGTATTAACAAATAAATTACTAACCTATAACAAGAAAAGAAAAAAACATTTAAAGCCTTTTATTTCTGTATAGTATCTATTATCTTCAGGAGCGAAATATAATCTTCTTCCTTCGAAAAATATTTACCGACTTATATAATTACCTCTCAGGTGCGTGTCATGACTCTGATAAGCTCGTCGGTGACGCGGCAAATATAAATTAAAAAAAAAAGCACTTCGGTATCTGATGTGGTTTTCTTTACATATATATAAGTGTTAATACGTTTGTTAGTTGAAAAATGTTGCAAATTATTTCTTTTTTCTTTTTTCTTTTTTTTTCTAACTTTAAATCGATATTCTTTTCCCAAATCATCATTGAACATGCTTTTGCAATCTGATATTGAATTAAAGTTGATAAAAGATACACTTTTTTTTCTTBTTTGTATTTATAATTAATTTATATAACAGTATAAAATATTAATCACGAAGAGATCGTGTAAATCTACGATTACACGAACATCTTATTATCTTGTCGAATAATATAAGAAGAATTTTAAAGAGAGATAGATGTTAAAAAAAAAGAAAGACAAAAATTCAATTACAATAAACTAACGCGCGTGAAACGTTTGCAAATAGAAAAATCTAGAAGATTTTCTACTGAGATTAAAATCTATAATATCCTCTTCTATCAATTGTCTTTGAACATTTCTTTTCCAACACTGATATCGAATTAAAGGTAATAAAACTAAGAGAAAGATTTCTTTTTGTTTTTTTTTTTTATATAATTGAATTTATACCGTTGCGGCGGTGATGGTTATAGTGATGTTGGTGATGTTGGTAATGGTGGACGGGGTGGTAGTAGGGAATAATTAAGAATTTGATTCTTCGTTGGGTTTATAACGAAGTTATTAATACTGGCAATCGATGTGAAATTTCATTAATCTTTTTCAATTATTATTTGACGAGAAACTTGCTCGTTTTTAATTGCGGACTTGTAGAAGAAGAAGAACGGAAAGAAGAAAAAAGAGGAGGGATGGATGGTTGGGGGCGGAGGGGGG
>NW_014569616.1:617717-623124 GCF_001313835.1 Polistes canadensis
GGGAGGTGGGGGTGGGGTGGGGTTGAAGAACAAAGTGGTGGTTAATTACATTACATGCCTAGACGATTCATTCGATCGATCGAAAGTTAAATATACCGGAAAGAAAGAAGAAAAAGAAGAAAAAGAAAATGAAAGGGGAAGGAAAAGAGAGAGAGAGAGAGAGAGAAAAAAAAAAGAAAAGAAAAGAAAAGAAAAATGGGGTCGACGTGAAAGAAGAAATGAATAGGTATTACGTAACTTTTAAGGTACCGGTGATGGAAGATCATAAACAACGTTCAACGATCATCGTTGTGTTTTCGCGCTAGGAACGACGAAAAAAAGGAAGAAAAAAAATAAGAAAAAAGAAAGAAAGAAATAAAGAAAGTAAAGAAGAAAGATTTAGGTACTATCTCAGTACTATAGTAGAAGGATAATAAGTAATATAGCAGTATAGTGGTAGTAGCAAAGTAGAAAGCACGATGGTTGGAAAAAGGGGTGGTGGTGGTGGTGATGGTGGTGGGGAGGGTAGGGTGAATATTTCGAGGCTTCGTCACCATCATCGTTTCAGCACCAGCTGCAACGAGACTAGAAATTGTATGAGAGAGATAGAGAGAGTAAGTAGTAGTAGTAGTAATAGTAGTAGTGTAGTAGTAGGAGTTGCATAAATCATCGTTCTAAAGTTATATTAACGGTATTTCATACTGGGTGGCTCGCGGTTTCTCAACCCGTAACTTGCAGACAAAAAGAAAAGTAGTATATAGTTATATAATTGTATATCAAAATATAACAAGATTTGTGTAGGTATATATATATATATTTATATGTATATATAACACAACGTTCGTAGAAAGTTTGTAATACGTGTAATCTTGTTTTTTTTTCTTTTTTATTTTTATATATTTTAATCGATTAATTTAAACGCAATTGGTACTATTCATTCGTTTTGAGAATTGGGCATATATTATATATTTATATTATTTCTTTTAGATTTGCAATAATAAATCTTTCGTTTGTGTTCACATAATATCTCGTAGAAATAATTTTAATAGACTACATACAATATAACTCGACAAGGACGTTGTTTATTTTTACTTCTTTTTTTTCTGCTACGAATGAGATCTTATATTATCTTCCATTTTTCTTTTTCTTATTTCTTTAAGAGTAATTTTTGCAAGAACAACGCAAAAAGAATGGATGGAATTTAGTAAAGAAGGAGCAGTGGGGGGGGGGGGGTATGTAAGAAGGAAAAAAAAAATGAAAAGAAAAGAAAGTTTCTTACATTGGAAAGTAAAGGCTCCTCCTCTTTCTTTTTTTCTGGTAGGATCGAAAAATAGTTGGCGCGTAATATTTTCAACCTTCATGACGTACAAACGTAACGGGGTGGGGGTATAATGCCGCAGGGTGTAATGCTGGAGTTTGAAACGGGGAGGATGGGGGGTCGGGGGTGGTGGTGGTGGTGGTTAGGTAGAAACGGAAAGAGAGAGAGAGAGAGAGAGAGAGGGTGAACGAAGAAGAGAATTCGTCGTGACACACTGGGTAACGTAATCCATGGCAATTTGTCATTCCCCATGGAGCACGATTCTTATTTTTCGCGTTGGACACTCATACCACAGATATACACACACACACACACACACATACAAATACCTTTACCTCGTGGTACAAGACTGCACCAATTTTCCACCCTTCTTTTTCTATCCTTTTTTATTTTTTTCTCCCCTTCTTTCTTTTCTTTTATTCTTTTCTTTTCTTTTTTTGTTTTTTTGTTGTTTCTTCTTCTTCTTCTTTATCGTCGTCTTTCGCACGTAAGGAAATATCCAACGACCTTGGAAATGCGTATCCTTTTTACAAGCTCAAAACTACCCCTATGATTCTTCGTAAAGTCTCGCGTCTCTGGGTTTTAGGGAATTTATCCTTAAAGAAGATAAAGGGTTCGTGGTTACTGTCTAGAGCTGGGACATCGAATAAGTGGACTTTTCTCTCTGTACGGTTCATTTCTCTTTTTCTATTTACCAACACAGTTGTTATTTGCCATATATCACTTACGCGAATACCTCTCTCTGTGATGATGGTTATTTGATTTTTATTCGGATAAAATAATGATTATATTCGTTATATATTATTATTATATTTTCGTTGGTATTGTATTATTTGAAAAATTCGAGTGATATGAAATCAATATGATCTTAATTATTTAAAAGAAAGAAAAATAAAAAAAAAGTATAAATAATGCAATAAGGAAAAGAAATAAAAGAGAATCGATATTTGTGCTAACCCTTTGAAAAGAAAAAAGAAAAAAAAAAAAAGGAAAATTCTTTTCTTTCACTTAACGTCCAAGTAACGAGCCGAAACGTCCTATTACGTTTCAAGGAAAGCTCACGTACACTTAGTTTTCTTTGTAAAAAGGAAACGAAACGAAACGAAACGTACGTACTTACGTTCCTTCCTTCCTTCCTTCCTTCCTTCCTTCCTTCCTTCCTTCATTTCTATTTCGAAATTTTTCTTCTTTTTCTCACGTTAACTGGTCAACGGAAATTCTAGTGGACAGTTTCCATTTACCTCTACACAATAACACATCTCGAATGGTTTCTTATTATTAAGGACAAACAAGTCAAGATGTCGATAACGTTACCACCAAATTGGAAAATCCGCTCTTTTCCTATTTCATTTTACTCTTTCGTTTTTTCTTTTTTTCTTTTCTTTTCTTTTCATCAAATCGATTATATTATACGATAACGTTGTTGCATTTATACTGTCGCTCTGGGTTACGTAAAATTGAAATATGGAAATTAGTTGTTCAAAGAAGGAAAGTGTGTTGAAACTTACGAATTTAGAAATAGGTTTATGTAATATGATGTATGAATTATTATCCGAGGTATTGGTTTATTTGCAGATGACCTGAACAATAAAAATGATCATCTAATTCATTAACTGACCAGGCAAATTTATGTCAGTATATTATAATAGCATGACCGTTCAAACTGATGCTTTCCATGGAAATCACTATAGTGGTGTACAGTGTTTAAAAGATTAAACAAAACATGGAATTTTACGAAATCTAATAATATTAAGTTACAGATATGGTACGTGTGTAGTATGTGGGTTTATTTTTTTTTAAAATATCATTATATACAATTTGCATTAATTCTCCTTTATATTAATTCATAACTGAAAACGGATATAAACTTAATTCCGTGACCAATTGCAATCAATCTAAAGTTGTAACGCAAACTACGAGGATATCTTGGTATACATACATTTGCTACGAGATAACCCGTRGTTGCCAGTGAATGGGCTAAAACCCTAAACTGCAAAACASTATATTCCATGAAATGGGCCATTAAACCATGGGAAGAATATTTTCCATGGTGATAGAATAATCTGAAATGTTCGATCGTTGGCAGAATATTGTTAAGTTCCTAGCACAACTGGCAATATTACGTGAAAGTTAAACGACACAAAAGGTAACCTTTTCCTTTTCGATAGCGTCATGGTCCTTCCTCGAAGGACATCACATTTCGATATTTATATCGATGCAACGAAAAGGGATGCTTCCGACCAATGGGGACGCTTTCTACCCTTACGTAACGCCTTTTTGGGAGGAAACCACGTTTCCCTTTCCATGGGGACCAGGAGCAATCCCCCTTCCACATATAAGGGCATTTTAAGTTCGACGAATAGGAGGAAAAAACGTATAACTCAAAGTAATGTACTGGGCTAGAATATAAATAGATAAAGAAGTAAACACGTGTATGAGTATAAAAGTTTAATAAATATAAATTATTTTATTCTCCCTATGATAATCATTTAAATAATTCAACGAATATTATCTATCCAAAATAAATGCATTAATTCATGACGACGAATTATTGTTTTATTTATCGAATCGATTATGAAATGTATAGAAAAATTGTTATTAAATCTGTTGAAAACTAAAAAAAAAAATAAATGAAACTGTTCTACGTGTTTCGTCTTCGTGCACGTGGAATGAAAAAGAAAAAGAAAAAGAAAAAGAAGAAGAAAAAGAAAAAGTTAGTTTTGAATAAGAATAAGTCGGAAAAATGTGTGTCAAGTCGTAGAATAAATAGGAAATAATAGTTGAAAAAGGAAGATAATAGTAGAAGGGCGTGCACGTTTACGAAGGAGAGTAACACGAGCTAATGAGTAATAAATAACGGTGGCGATGTTGTTAGCCGACCACTACTTCGTGGCAGTTCTTCCTATCGGAAGGGCGTTTTCCAGGTGCAGCCTGCCACTAATTACTCCTGCACCTGTCGCGCTATTTGCTTTTACGTTGAATTACCTAGGCTATCTTGTTTCTCATCGTTCGTTGTGCTTCGACGTAATTAGTATCCAAGTTCCACTTTGCTGGAGAACGATTTCATTAATTCTTTATAATTTTACTGAGAAAATACAAATTTTACAAATCCAGTACGATCTTATGCAAATCCAATTGTTTTGTTTCTTTAATCTTAATATATCCGACAGATTCTAACGGTCAATATTTTCATTTAACACATTGAAAGGATAACAACACATTGAAATCATATCAACGATCGTTCTGTATAAAATTCATTTAAATGTCAGTATTTGTTTCTTATTTAATTGTAATCGTTTCAATGTGTTAATTTAATTTCGAATTTGCTTTTATTTCTCTTTTTCTTGATTTTCTTTTTGTAATTTTTTTTTTATTTTACAATTTTCGCGATTATAAAATTCGAAATATTTGATTTGATTCAACTTGTTCTTATCGTAGAAAAAAACTAAATATATATATATAATATATAATATACTAAGATATGATTTTAAACCTCGAATTAAATAAATAGAACAGTTAACGTAGGAGAGAAGATTAGGGTGAAGAGGAAGTAAGATTAATACTCAACTTTTAGATATATAGTAATACCTTTCGAGGAGATTTTGGGGAGTGACAGTAAACGTAGAAAACCATAATGGCGAACACACCATCGACGATGCTACTCTCTAAGACCTTACTTCACGGCTCAAAGGTAATTTAAGGTTCGTTGCGTGCTCCAAGGAAAGTTATCACCGTAAACTTTCGACCCTGCGGGGTATAAAGTCGAGGTTCACCGAGTGATAGTGGGTGGTAGGAATATAGGGTTGGGGTATAGTAGGAAAATGGGAAGCAGGAAGAGGAGGAGGATGAGAAGGGTGAAGGGGATGGGGGAGGGGGTGCCTTTGCTCGTGGTAGGGACGAATCAGGATGAGACTATCGGTAATGGTAAGGGGTTGAAAGCGTCGCTTGGCAATCGTCGACATGGCCCCTAGCTGGATTGTATGCTAATGCGATTGTGTACCGCACTGATGAACTACGCTTGTTGAAAGTAACGTGTTACCTTTTGCTGAAATACCTACTACCACCTTTATATGTGTTCTGCGGTTTGTTCGCGATGTTTAATCGTCGATA
>NW_014569616.1:623382-628874 GCF_001313835.1 Polistes canadensis
TGATTATCGCGACACACACTAGGGCGCACTTTGCAAAATAATCGACACAGTTAACTGGTTAAAAACCATTTATATTTGAATTCAAACTTAATTACACATTTCTATTTTTCTGTTTTTTTTTTTTTTATAAATATTTTTTAAACTAATTTTTTCAGGTGGGATACATGTTACTATAGTAAATAATAAACAATTGATAAAAATAGATTTAGACTAGCTCATATATTATTATTATTATTGAAATTATTTTTATGAATATATTATATTAAAAATGTGTTTAACACGTGTTTATTGTACATTTCATGGAATGTTTTAACGATTATTAGAACGAATGAACAAGTTCTACCAACACTATAGAACCTTGGGATAAGACATTATACGCGATGTTAGCATGAAAGGCTCCGTGTTGTTACCATCTTGTTACCCTATCAAGAGTTTAGATATCGGAAACTATTACAAAAGCACACTAGCCCGAGAACGTTGATACGAGAGAAGTTCTTAGGACATTAGAGATGCATGTTAACGATTTCCGTGTGAATATCCTTAACCAAATTTTCAAACAACCGACATTTTACCCGGAAACATTGACATCTTCTTATAGGGGTCGAAGAGAGGTAGTCTGTGTGATATGTATTATATATAATTTACAACCATCCCATCAACGCATTGCATTGATACGTCGTTTTGGTGATTAATATATTATATATTTTTATATTTAATATAAACATATTAAATAATAATATGTTTCGTTTTTAAGCTTGCAATTATTCGATATATTGAGTTCAATTAAATAATATTTATTTCGGACGCATTATTATTATAATTTCGTTTTATTTGTATGTTGATATTGCAAGAATTTCTATCAAATTGCTTAATTAATGGATAATTAATTGACGAATGATTTTCGAATGATTTTTGTCGCTAATAAATTCTTATACAACATCCTTACAACGTAAATAAATCTTAATCGTTAATTACATTTAATCGTATAAAAATTCACAGAGAATAAAAACTAAAAAAATACAAAAAGAATATATATATATATATTTAGTTTTTTAGTTTTAAAATTCGTTAGACGGTTGGAGTTTGGAAAAAATGTTAGTGACATCTTTTAAAAGAAACAACCAACCCTCCTATCCTTCCCTTGTGTATATAATAGGGGTAGAGAGAGAGTCATATTGCGGTTGGTTAGAACACAAGTCTTCATTTTCTCTGGGAACCGGTTCAGAAATTAACCAAATCCGCTAGGTAGGTATTTTCTCCGTAAAGTTTTTTCTTTTCTTTTCTTTTTACGTTTTATTAACGATTACATTTTTAATATTAAATCTTCATATATAATTGTTCCTACTTAGAATTTAAAAAAAAAACAAAACCAAAAAACATTTTATGCATCTGCATAGTAATAATACGAACTAACAATAATTAGTTTACATAAAATATTTATTTATAAAATCAATATGTAATTATCGTACAGAATTCAATATTAGAAGATAGTCCATTGAACGGGTTTTTTAATAATGGATCACACTTGAAAATCTTTGATTATAAGTTACTCTACATCTGTTCGAGTTAGAGAAAGAGAGATAGATAGATAGAAAGAGAGAGAGAGAGAGAGAAAGAATGATAGGGTTGAGAGATGGCATTTGAAGAGACGCGATTCGAGTTAGGATGGGTGATAAATTAAACCATCGTCTTTCCCTTTACCTTTAGTACATATATAGAGAGAAGGAAAAGGGAGTGTCTCGTCCTTAGTAAGGTTCTCTCTCTCTTGGGTATGGTACCATGTGTTACGGGAATGATATACGAGAAACTAGGCGAGATGCTGCCTGATATATCTGCGGTTGCACAGAATCCCAGACTTCACAATGAGATCCATCTCTTCTACCTTCTACATACATATACACATACACATTCACATATCCACATATCCGTACTTACACGTACTTTGTCTTTCTCTCTCTCTCTTTCTTTCTCCTTCTCTTTTCCTCCCTTTCATCTTTAACTCCTACCCCCCCCCCCCCCCATCAGAATGTTGAACCCTTTCCTTCTTGGTATTCCATGGCGAATTAAACGTTAATCGTTCGTCTCACGGAAGCCAGCTAGGAAATTATTTGACCGAATCGCGGCTACGTGTCCCTTCTGTATTTAACCACAATTGCTTCAGGATACCGTAAGAGTTTTGTCCGTGTATGATAAGATATATCCCCCTTTAACGTATTGCGTCAGACGTATTATTTATACGTTTCACTGATTCTATTATTTTTTTGTTTTCCTTTTTATTTCTTTTCTAATTAAATTAACGTACAATAATTCTGTTTAACTAATTAATAAAAGTGTATAAGAAAATGTATTTTATCCAAGTTTAAATAAAATTCTTATTTTTCAATCTTTTCTTATATATAAATAATGTATGCTGTGTGAGAATCAAATAATATAAACAGTTATTGTTTAATAGTCAAACAGTGAACATATCTTATATATTGTATTATTATTAATTTTGTAGTTGATTTATCAAAATATATTATATTTTCGTGAAGAACTTATCATCAAAATTATCTGATTATCTTATTTTTTTTTTCTGTTCGTTAGATATATTCTTCGAAAAACTGATTAGAAATGTCTTCTCCAGCCTTGATCATGTGTTCATTTCACCGTGTTCAAACTCGTCATATGGTTGTGCAAGTGACGAGAGAATCGAAATTATTTATTGTTTAGTATAGAATCCAAGAGAACCAGGAGCTTTATGTCATTCGGTCGCGTCTGTCTGCCTGCATTGCAATCCCATGGAACTTCGTTAATTCGCTTTACGTCGAAATCGTGATTCCGATCCCTCTTCCACTACCCTTTCTCAACCCCTTTTCCTCCTCACCCCCGCCCCGACAACTTAGAGGAGGGTTAACCCACTGCGAGTAGGAGACAAGTCGCTTGCAGCTGTTTTCAAGTTCGAACTTTATTACTTGTCAACTGCCTTCAATGCGACTACATATTCTAATTATACTTTATTCTTATATATTATATATTATATTTTATATAAAATATAAAAATACTACCGTTTGATAATGAAATTAATCAGTTAAGTGTGTTTGACGACTATATCCGTCATGGAAGAATGGCAGAATTTTGTGTTTTCACGGCTATATCCGTCATGCGTAAAATTTTCATACAATTTGATATTGAAATTGTAATTCTGGCGAAAATTAAATTCTATTCGTAAATATTAATATGTTTAGAATGTTTAGGGGTCGGGACGAAATGAAATAAACAAATGAAAATTATAGTTAATTTGAGTTGGACATTAGATCTTTGATTATTCCGATTTTTATCTTGACGTGTCATAACCAAAAAAAACAAAGTATATTAGATTCTCCATCTGCGATGATGTCCGCNTTTATATATAAATATAAAATGAATAAAATAAAATTAGTATCGTTTATATCTAAAGTTGTGTGATTATATTAATGTATTGTTAAACTTAATATTTGATATTGACAGACGGACGGACGGAAATGTAACTTGAAATCTCGTTTAAAGATTATTTCCTTGCGCGTCCATTCATTTCCTGAATTTAAGTTATTTAATACGTTGACATTTTATCAGATATCAAATATTAATTACTTATAAAAGAAACATCTTGCACGCTAAATTAATCACGAGTTTTATCTGATATCTCATAAAAAAAAAAAGGAAAAGAAAAAAATGGACGTTTATTTGCATTGTGTGCAAAATAATAATTATTTTATTTTCTACGTTTATAATATAAACGAAGTTGATTTTTCTTCGATCAAAAAAAAAAATAAAACAAAATTAACCGAACAAATTACATCATACACACACACACACATGCATACATACACACGCAGACACAGATAAAAGATCATCGTGTCTTATAATCGTAGACAATTATTCGAGGAAAAAATATTTTTTAATTAAAACGCGAGGATTATAAATCCCATAGAGAGAAGGTATGGTGGTGTGATGGTAGTGCTAATGGCATTCTTCGAAAGTTAGGTATTCGTGCAATCTTTCTATAATCGTCGACTGATGCATTCTTTTTCGACCACGTCAGTGTTAAATAATAATCGAATCGATAAAAAAAAAAGGGGATGCTAAGAATACACCCTTTTGTTCGCCCTTTTTAACCTTTTTCTCTCTCTCTCTCTCTTTTTTAGTTCGAAAGGATATTATTCGTTTAAGGGAATATAAAAAATTCGTTGTTATATAAAAATATTCAAGTATTATTCTTGTATTATTTATATACAAATATTCCTTTTTCTTTTTTTTCTTTTTTTTATATTTCTTTTTATTATTATTATTATTATTATTATCATTTCCGTCTATGTCGTGTTTGTCTAGACAGAAGTACTGACTTTTTATTATCGAACTCGTTGAAGTAGCTTCGTTATTCTTTAAGAAGAAACTCGTTATCCTACGATTTATGCAGTTATCCTCATTATTTTACGTTTAGTTATATATATATATATATACAGATTTATATGTAAAAGAGTTTCGATAATAACGAATGAAATAATAACGATGATAAGAAAGAAAGAAAGAAAGAAAGAAAGAAAGCAAGTCAAGTCAAGTCAAGTCAAAGAAAAATAAAGTAAAGTAAAGTATAAGATTTGTCTTTCCCTTGAGGATTGTATGCCTAAAATAAGAAATAAAAAAGTAAAAAAAAAATAATAATAATAATAAAGAAACAAATTTATATATACAAATGCGCTTCATTTCTTCTTCTTCCTCTTCTTCTTCTTCTTCTTATTATTATTATTATTATTATTATTATTATTTGACAAATAAATACACTGATAAGGAGGAAGGAGAGTAACTTAAGTATTCACGTAGTTTGTGAATATGGAAATAAAATTTCTTTTAAACAGGAATAGGGAGGAGGTGGACGGGGGATGTGCGAAAGGGAGGATGAATATCAAATATAATTCGCAACTTGAGTGTGATATTTAAAAAGATACTTTAATAAGGGAGGAAAAAAAAAGATAGAAAAAAAAAAACAATTTCCACGTCTTTGAATGATAATGGAAAAAACGTGATTAAAAAAACAAAGGTGCATCGTGTATTATGTAAAAGTTAGAGTCTAGTCGTTGTTATTGAAGACAAAAATGGAGAAGAAGAAGAAGAAAGGGAAAGCTAAAAATGGATCGTAAAATAAAATCAAAGCTTTTTTTTTTTTTTTTTGCAATGGTTAATAGATAACGTTAGAAATACGATAGCGATAGTTGTTACGTATACATGTACGAAAGTATACGATTACTTTTTCATAGGTATATCTTCTCGTCGTACACCGAAAGGAACATTTTAAATATTGATAATACTAATGGAGTGAGTGAGTGTGTGTGTGTGAGAGAGTGAGCGAGAGAGAGAGAACACCAACGGTGGAAATGGATTTAACTTCTACCCGAAATATCTCGATTTTTTTTCTTCCTTTTTTTTCGTTCGGTTGGTTTATATTGTATATATATATATATATATATATATAT
>NW_014569616.1:633372-639736 GCF_001313835.1 Polistes canadensis
ATTTATTTGGAAATATATATAATAATATTTTAGTTTTATATAGAATGAAATATATTTTTGTTTAAATGAATCAAATTGGTTAATTGAAAATCTTGTTGTGAAGAAGTTTTGTGAAAAAAGAAAATAAAACAAAAAGAGAGAGAGAGAGAGAGAGAGAATAATTAGTTGTTAATAATTTGTTGTTAATAATTAGTTGTTAATAATTTGGATTGAAATAATAAACTTCTAAAAAAAAAAATAAAGAAACGGTGGGAACTTAAGTTGCTGTCCAATAACACCCCCCTCCAAATATGTAAAAAAAAATATAATAATAATAAAAAAGATAAGAAGATAAATTGTGCCAACTCATAAATGGAAACGTTTGTTTCAGGAGATTGATATTTGCTACCTACCTACCTACCTACCTACCAACCAATCATTTTGCTACCTTCACCCTTCCTTCTTTCAGCCCTCTTGCGATAAGATGATCGAACGATTTACAAAGTTTTCTTTCGAAGATCGATCTGTTCGATTATATGGCTAACCAATCTACAGAGTGTCCTTTCTATTTCAACTCGCATTCTTTAGAAATATTTTCTTCGATAGAACGATGAATCAATTTGCGAGTTTAAATTACTTACTATACCTTTTTTCTTTTCACCCCGTCTTCAGAACAACAATTTTTTTCTATTTTTTTGTTCTATTTTATTTCAAAGTTTATACAATATCGATAAAGTTTATTAAAATCGTATCACTGTACAATTAATCATATTTTAATCCATTGAATGCGAAACGCATTCAATTATATATTGCAATGATTTTTTTGGATAATAATTTGAAGTATTTTGATAAAATAAAAAAGTCAAATCGAATCTCGAATCAAGGAAGAAAATTGAAACAAATTAATAAGCGCGTATTATGCGTGCTTAGTCCACGTGGATTGTTCTCGTTGGACGCATATATGCGTCCAATGAGAACAAGTTGAAATCGTTTCGTGGAAAATGAATGTTATCCTTACGTATCAGAAATAAAATACACGGGGTGTTTAGAAAAGTTGCCAGAAGTCAAAACTTGTCAGCCCTTTCTCGTTGTAGTCTTCAAACTTTCTCAACCCTTTTCATGGTTTAAATTCGAAACTTCGCAATCCTTTGTCGTTTATTATGCTCAAAACTTCTTTTTCTGACGATCTTTGTGTTAGGCTCGAAACATTTCAACCCTTTTTCTGTTTTGACTAATATTAGAACTTTTCAAACCACCCTCTCGTGTTAAGCTGATAAAACCTTTTTGTTTTGTTTAAAGGGTTGTTCAATATTTTCAATCTTACTTTTTAATTTCCCCATTCCACTCAACAATTGTGTAGAATTTGAAAGAAGAAAATTAATGTTTCGTAAGATTCAAATGGAAACTCTTCTTGTTTAAGAGAAACACGTTTTGTTTTTGAAAAAAAAAAAATAAATAAGAAAAGAAAAAAATATTTTGTCCAAAACAGCATTTTTTAACCAAAGTTCACAGAATATATATATACATTCTGAGAATTCTTCTCTGTCGTTGTTATATGCTCGAAGAGAGAATTTAACCAATTAGATCCGTGATGTGAACAATTTAACCTGAAAAGTTGAAAACCATAGAGCGTTGGTTCTGTTGGTTGGTGTTGGTGTTCCAAGCGCGTATTATACATCGAAAATAGTAATTCACTTTTGTATTATGAAATACCGAGATAGAAATTACACGAATCGAGCTAATTATATTTCTGTATTAAATTAATATATTTGTTTATATTGTATAGTGACACAAATATATATATATATATACACGCTTACAATAAAAGTAAAGAATTTCTATATATATATAAGTATAGAATACTCTTTGTAATCATTTCGAACGAATATTTCACATATTATTCTTATTATCCATTCGTTTATTATAATTATTTTTGCAATATTTAAAATAAGGTAGTGAAAGCGATGGTGGCGAGGGGTGAGGGTAGGGGGGGGGAAGTGCTCAGTATAATTAAAAGAATTCAGAATTTATTTCAATTTACATGCTGTGTATATGCGTGTAGAAATAAAGATTTAATATTTTATTACAAATACTGTGTGTGTGTGTGTGTGTGTGTGCTCGAATTTTTCTCGTAAAAAAAAACCCCCCAAAAAAATCATTTTTATTCCGAAAACAAAATTCGAGCAAAGATTAGAAAAATAGCAATTGAACGAAAACGGGAGGAGGAGGAGGAGGAGATGGTTGAACTAGTAGAAGAAGGGTGAATGAAAATATCCCCACCCACCCTCCCACCGGTTCCCACCACCCCGAACAGCAGAAGGAATCAAACGAGAGGTTCGATCGGGGTTAGGTGAATTAATCCTCGGCTAATTGAAAAATATCCTTTGGATAAGGATCAATCGTGTGAGATGAGGACGATTCGAGGATTGGAGCGAGCACTGGGAAAACTGGGGGGGGATTGGTGGGGGGTTGAAGCTGGGGTGAGGAAGGCGGGTTTACGGTACCCGGATGTGACGTTTGTTTTTTTTTAATTAAAACAATCAGCTCCACCGCAAATGCGATAGCATTGGAGATGTGGAGGAGGGTGGGAGGGAGTGAGGGAGGGAGGGGGTGAAGGAGGGTGGATAAAACACAGAGTTGCTGCACACCATCGAATCGCGTAATTGAAATCGCATGAAATGCTTTTCGAATTTCGTTTCTCTTCCGATTGACTGAAGTGAGAGAGAGAGAGAGAGAGAGAGGGAGAGAGGGAGAGAGAGACTGGGTCTGGTGGTGACAAAAAAAAAAAGAAAGTAAAAGAAAAAAATAAAAGGAATAAAAATATAAAAAAAAAGATGTATGCACCACACGAAATGCGAGTTATGATTGGCTAGTATATATTATACTGTATAATGCTATGAAAAAATAGATAAATAAAATAATGAAGGTTTCGAATAAAGGTTTTTTCTAGTTTTTTTTTCTTTCTTAAGCGTTCTCTGTGTTGATTTTAAATAAATATAAATGTGCACAATTTTTGTAACTCGAGTATAGAAGAAATATATTATAGAAATAGTTTATCTTTGTATTATTATTATTTCGTATCGCGTTTCATGATTAACCGAACATGGAACACGTTTATATATTAAATCATACGTATGTTTCATTTTGTGAACATGTTAACAGCGTACAAAAAAAAAAAAAAAGAAATTATAATTTTATAGTTAATTTAGAGGAAATTTTTTGAAAGATAAACGAAAGAGAAGGGAGAGGATAGAGAGAGAGAGAGAGAGAGTGAGAATGAAAAAGAATTTTTAAAATATTGATAGATTAAAAATTAAAACTTTGGAGTAATATTTGACATTCCTGTAGAGAATACACACATATATATATATATATGTGTGTATATATTTTTTAACACGCAGTCACGGTAAAAAAAAACGTGCGAGAGTAAAACAAAAAACAAAAAAAAAAAAAAAAAAAAAAAAAAAAAGAAAAGAGGTAAAATACTCTCCCGTATCGTTTTTAAAAAATTTACGAAGAACAAAAAAATTTGCGCGTTTAAAAAACTTCATTTAATATTTAAAAGAAACCGTAAACGCGCGCGCGTTAAACGGATGTTCCGTCGGAAAAGAAAAAAAAAACAAAAAAGAACAAAAGAGACAGTATGACGCTATGGAAAATGGTGGAATATGGTGTTGAAAAGTATGGCGTGGAAGAAGAAGGGGGGAGGGGAAACAGTAGATCGTAGGAAGTTGAGGGTTGCCATACAACGAGCTATTTGATTGTGTCAATAGCTCATGGGGGATGCCCTAAGGGATTGGGAAGGGAAGGGTAGGGGTAGGAGAACATCGGCAACGCCTACTTTTCTACCCTTCACATCTCATGGGGAGAAGAAACAAAAAGAAGAGAAGGAGAATCCGCCATGTCTGAAAAAGTTGCACGACCTCAGCCCTTCCCCTCTCCCTTTTCTTTTTTTTTTTGAGGAATTTACTGGGTTCCATCTTGACGATTTTTCGTGCAACGCAAAATGAAATCATTTTTGTTGCTTGGGGAAGAGGTAGGGAGAGGTGGGGTGGTGGGGAGGGGACAGATTTGTCGTAAGAGTCCTCGTCGATCACAGTCCCTTCAAAAGAAAATGAGAAAGGGATGTGTACTTTAATGAACAACGTGGTGAAAAGAGGAGAAACGAAGAGGGAAGGGTGGGGTATGGGGGTGGGGTGTGAACAATAGTAGAAGGACAGCAAATCAAATATCCTTTTCTGTGTCTCTCTTTTGTAATTTTTTCTTTGAATTAATTAAAAGGATATAATAGGGAATGACAGTTTTCTAATTATAAGGATTCTAACATTTGGTATAATTAAAAAGATTATCTAATATAACTTGTGTGATATATTATGATATTATATGATAAATATAATAAAAATAAAATAAATTGTTCTTATAAATAGCAATGAAAAAAAATTTATTATAACAAAACAAAGTTATCATAAAATGAAAAAGAAGAAGAAAAAGAAGATGATGATGATGATGATGATAAATATTAATAACCTTTTTTTGTAATATAATATATTGTTAATAAATGAGCCGTTCACTGCACAAATTGATTAACTCAATAAAACAAAAAGTAAGGAAATGCGATGAAATAATGTGCATTGGTTTTTAAAATTCCTTTTATAATGTGAATTCAAATAAATTTTGTAGAAAAAAAAGCACTTGCTAGTGCATTTGAGTTGCATTACTGCAACGATTCCCATTAGAGTATGGAATTAATCAAAAAATCACCTCTGAAATAAATTATTTATTATTTAGTGGCTAAAAATAATATTATCGTTTAATGGTGTTAACCTTTTATCTTTGGGAAAATTTGTATAAATATAAAAAGTTATGATTATACCAAGTGCTTTTATACTTAAATTTAAGATTTCTTAGAAAGTGGAATTAATCGATTTGTGCAGTGAACGGCTCAAATATGTATCGTAGGGAAATTGGACATTAAAAAGAAACTAGAACTTAGTTTTGATTAAATTGAACGTTTCGTCCCTTTATTGGGACTTTTTCAGCAACTCAATCTCTAACGTTCAACGTTTTTACCAAATCAATTTGATCAAAACTAAATTCTAGTTCTTTTTAATGTCCAATTTTCCTAGGATACACATATTTATTAATAATTTTATTTTTAAACGATAGAAATAACTAATTGAATAATATGAGCCGCTTATTTTGAAAGTGGCCTAACTCCATTTATCTTCAAATCGAGATATTTAAAGTTTTGCGTTTCAATGAATTTAAAAAAATATACGTATAGGATAATAATGATTTATACTGCTTAAGCGCATCTAAGGATGTTAAATTTAAAGTTCCTGTTAAAATAGTGGCAATTATCAAGTAAATAACGTGCGTTTTCTTGTCAAGAATGGAGTTGGGCCACTTTCAAAATTAACAGCCAGATTCATTATAAAATTTGAAGGTGCCCCAAGTCCATTCAACATAATTTAAGATGTTTCAAATTGAAAAAAAAACAATACTGAATTTGTTTTATATTTGTTGAAAACACTTCGGAAACATAATTTATGCGATTGAAAACATTTTTTCATTTATTACAGAACATAGAAAATTACAAACATAAATTTATTACAAAACAATTTACTATTCGTCTACATTTTGTGTGTGTAAGGGATTTGAAGAAATCATGATGTTCTGGTGGTATGTATCGTAATAAGTCAATTATGTCCTTAAATTTTGCTGTTGTAATTTGTCTAATATTTTTATACAATGGTGTCAATAAAATATTTTCGAACTTTCTTGGTCTACCCCGACGTGGTAATAAATTCAGGACTTTGAAATTTTCATTCTCATTCATTGATGTCTTATAGAAAATTTTATATGGTTCATTTCTGACAAAACGTATCCAACATATTCTTAGCCAGTTTACTGATTCTCCATCAGAATTCTTTACCCTTTTAAGAATTGCGTCTTCTAATAATTTTGTTCATACAAAATCTTCCTGTCTCATTTAATTTACAATAAAATTATTACTCTTCCGACACTTTTTAATAATCTTGTAATAATCTTGGGGAACGGACAGTAAATTATTTTGACTAATTAATAGTCTTGTTCTGTTTTTCGTCATAGGTGAAATGATTTCTAAAATTTAATAGTAAATTTTAAGTTATAAATAAATTAAACTTACAGGTTATTCAACTAACGCAATTATCCAAAAACTAAGAATAAATTGTAAA
Source organism: Polistes canadensis (assembly GCF_001313835.1). Taxonomy (NCBI): domain Eukaryota; kingdom Metazoa; phylum Arthropoda; class Insecta; order Hymenoptera; family Vespidae; genus Polistes; species Polistes canadensis. Next base: position 639,570 of record NW_014569616.1, read on the forward strand.
TACTAATTAATTAATATTACCTTCATCACTACTTTCCGACATTATCAATAGTAAATATATTATCTTGATTATATTTAAGTATAAATGGAGTTAGACCACTTTCAAACTACACGGTTCGATTATTAAACTAACTCTGAAAACTTATGTGTCCAGAATTATCGTATTTG